>NC_086444.1:563599795-563900420 GCF_028390025.1 Pseudophryne corroboree
CGGAACCACGTTTCTCACCACCCAGGATGCCAAGGCCTCAGTTATCCGCTTTGCAGTAGGATGACTGCTGTGATATTTCATCTTCCTCGCAAAGGACTGTTGAACAGTCAATTGCTTACTGGAAGTAGTACAAGTGGGCTTACGACTTCCCCTCTGGGATGACCATCGACTCCCAGCGGCAACAACAGCAGCGCCAGCAGCAGTAGGCGTTACACGCAAGGATGCATCGGAGGAATCCCAGGCAGGAGAGGACTCGTCAGACTTGCCAGTGACATGGCCTGCAGGACTATTGGCATTCCTGGGGAAGGAGGAAATTGACACTGAGGGAGTTGGTGGGGTGGTTTGCGTGAGCTTGGTTACAAGAGGAAGGGATTTACTGGTCAGTGGACTGCTTCCGCTGTCACCCAAAGTTTTTGAACTTGTCACTGACTTATTATGAATGCGCTGCAGGTGACGTATAAGGGAGGATGTTCCGAGGTGGTTAACGTCCTTACCCCTACTTATTACAGCTTGACAAAGGGAACACACGGCTTGACACCTGTTGTCCGCATTTGTGGTGAAATACCTCCACACCGAAGAGCTGATTTTTTTGGTATTTTCACCTGGCATGTCAACGGCCATATTCCTCCCACGGACAACAGGTGTCTCCCCGGGTGCCTGACTTAAACAAACCACCTCACCATCAGAATCCTCCTGGTCAATTTCCTCCCCAGCGCCAGCAACACCCATATCCTCCTCATCCTGGTGTACTTCAACACTGACATCTTCAATCTGACTATCAGGAACTGGACTGCGGGTGCTCCTTCCAGCACTTGCAGGGGGCATGCAAATAGTGGAAGGCGCATGCTCTTCACGTCCAGTGTTGGGAAGGTCAGGCATCGCAAACGACACAATTGGACTCTCCTTGTGGATTTGGGATTTCAAAGAACGCACAGTTCTTTGCGGTGCTTTTGCCAGCTTGAGTCTTTTCAGTTTTCTAGCGAGAGGCTGAGTGCTTCCATCCTCATGTGAAGCTGAACCACTAGCCATGAACATAGGCCAGGGCCTCAGCCGTTCCTTGCCACTCCGTGTGGTAAATGGCATATTGGCAAGTTTACGCTTCTCCTCCGACAATTTTATTTTAGGTTTTGGAGTCCTTTTTTTTCTGATATTTGGTGTTTTGGATTTGACATGCTCTGTACTATGACATTGGGCATCGGCCTTGGCAGACGACGTTGCTGGCATTTCATCGTCTCGGCCATGACTAGTGGCAGCAGCTTCAGCACGAGGTGGAAGTGGATCTTGATCTTTCCCTAATTTTGGAACCTCAACTTTTTTGTTCTCCATATTTTATAGGCAGAACTAAAAGGCACCTCAGGTAAACAATGGAGATGGATGGATTGGATACTAGTATACAATTATGGACGGACTGCCACGGTTAGGTGGTATAAAAAAACCACGGTTAGGTGGTATATATTATAATAATAATACAATTATGGATGGACGGACTGCCTGCCGACTGCCGACACAGAGGTAGCCACAGCCGTGAACTACCGCACTGTACACTGGTTGATAAAGAGATAGTAGTATACTCGTAACAATTAGGATGACACTATGACGGTATAAAGAATGAAAAAAAAACCACGGTTAGGTGGTAGGTATATAATAATAAATAATACAATTCTGGTCGGACGGACTGCCTGCCGTGTGCCGACACAGAGGTAGCCACAGCCGTGAACTACCGCACTGTACACTGGTTGATAAAGAGATAGTAGTATACTCGTAACAATTAGGATGACACTATGACGGTATAAAGAATGAACAAAAAAACCACGGTTAGGTGGTAGGTATATAATAATAAATAATACAATTCTGGTCGGACGGACTGCCTGCCGTGTGCCGACACAGAGGTAGCCACAGCCGTGAACTACCGCACTGTACACTGGTTGATAAAGAGATAGTAGTATACTCGTAACAATTAGGATGACACTATGACGGTATAAAGAATGAAAAAAAAACCACGGTTAGGTGGTAGGTATATAATAATAAATAATACAATTCTGGTCGGACGGACTGCCTGCCGTGTGCCGACACAGAGGTAGCCACAGCCGTGAACTACCGCACTGTACACTGGTTGATAAAGAGATAGTAGTATACTCGTAACAATTAGGATGACACTATGACGGTATAAAGAATGAAAAAAAAAACCACGGTTAGGTGGTAGGTATATAATAATAAATAATACAATTCTGGTCGGACGGACTGCCTGCCGTGTGCCGACACAGAGGTAGCCACAGCCGTGAACTACCGCACTGTACACTGGTTGATAAAGAGATAGTAGTATACTCGTAACAATTAGGATGACACTATGACGGTATAAAGAATGAAAAAAAAAACCACGGTTAGGTGGTAGGTATATAATAATAAATAATACAATTCTGGTCGGACGGACTGCCTGCCGTGTGCCGACACAGAGGTAGCCACAGCCGTGAACTACCGCACTGTACACTGGTTGATAAAGAGATAGTAGTATACTCGTAACAATTAGGATGACACTATGACGGTATAAAGAATGAAAAAAAAACCACGGTTAGGTGGTAGGTATATAATAATAAATAATACAATTCTGGTCGGACGGACTGCCTGCCGTGTGCCGACACAGAGGTAGCCACAGCCGTGAACTACCGCACTGTACACTGGTTGATAAAGAGATAGTAGTATACTCGTAACAATTAGGATGACACTATGACGGTATAAAGAATGAAAAAAAAACCACGGTTAGGTGGTAGGTATATAATAATAAATAATACAATTCTGGTCGGACGGACTGCCTGCCGTGTGCCGACACAGAGGTAGCCACAGCCGTGAACTACCGCACTGTACTGTGTCTGCTGCTAATATAGACTGGTTGATATTTAAAGAGATATTAGTAGTATACAACAATACTATACTGGTGGTCAGGCACTGGTCACCACTCCTGCAGCAAAAGTGTGCACTGTTAATTAATATAATTGTACTCCTGGCTCCTGCTAACAACCTGCAGTGCTCCCCAGTCTCCCCCACAATTAATTATAAGCTTTTAATTTATACATTGATGACTGTGCAGCACACTGGGCTGAGCTGAGTGCACACAGACTGAGTCACACTGTGTGACTGACTGTGCTGTGTATCGTTTTTTTTTTCAGGCAGAGAACGGATATAGCAGAGAGAAGTGAACGGATATATTATATTAAATAAAAGTTAACTAGCAACTGCACTGGTCACTGACTGTGGTAAACTAACTCTGTCTGCGACTCTGCACAATCTCTCTCTCTCTATCTAATCTATCTCTATTCTAATGGAGAGGACGCCAGACACGTCCTCTCCCTATCAATCTCAATGCACGAGTGAAAATGGCGGCGACGCGCGGCTCCTTATATAGAATCCGAGTCTCGCGATAGAATCCGAGCCTCGCGAGAATCCGACAGCGTCATGATGACGTTCGGGCGCGCTCGGGTTAACCGAGCAAGGCGGGAAGATCCGAGTCGCTCGGACCCGTGAAAAAAAACATGAAGTTCGGGCGGGTTCGGATTCCGAGGAACCGAACCCGCTCATCTCTACATTATACTGAACTCTATACAATACACAAGGCATTCTTGTAAGCAATATACAATACATAGTGGCTTATATAAAATACAAGGATCACTCTAGTAACCAATATACAAACCAGGGACTGTATTAGTAACTAATATACAATTCAGAGATCATTTTAGTTACCATACTGGGAGCATTCTAATAACTGATATACGTTACAGGGACTATTTTAATGACCAAAATACAAAATAGTGTGTTGTTATATGTGCTCCTAAATGATGGGGCTTGGTTTATCTTGAAACTCAGGTGTCTATTTCCTAAGACTTGGATGGAGATAAAGTGGACGGAGATAAAGTACCAGCATGTACTTTGACATTTTTCAAACCCAGCCTAAGACATGGCAGTTAGGAGCTGATTGGCTGGTACTTTATCTCAGTCCACTTTATCTCCATCCAAGGCTTAGTAAATAGACCCCTCAGTTGTGTATATGCTGTCTAAAGGGGGGTACTCACGGAGCGATCGCTGCTTAAAATCTAAGCAATCTGACTAGATTGCTTAGATTTTAAGCATGATCGCTCCGTGTGTACCCCCCACAGCGATAGCGATGCGCAGCCCCGTGCATCGCTATCGCTGCTGCTAGATTGGCCTGCAAGCAGGCCAATCCAGCAGGTTGCTCATTTTACCCGCTGGGTGAAATGAGCGGCCCCCCCGTCTCCCCCCGCACGCTCAGCACACATCGCGCTGTGCTGAACGGCGGGAGAGATGTGTGCTATCCTTTAGGCAATCTCAACCCTTTTTGAACCTTAATTCTTTGTAAGGATATTCATATGCCTATCCCAAGTATGTTTAAATTGCTCTACAGTCTTAGCCTATACCACCTCTGATGGGAGGCTATTCCACTTATCCACTACCCTTTCTGTGAAGTAATTTTTCCTTAAATTTCCCCTGAACCTCCCCCCCTCCAGTCTCAGTGTATGTCCTCGAGTTCCAATACTTCTCTTCCTTTGAAGAATTTTTCCCTCCTGAACTTTGTTAAGACCCTTGAAATATTTGAAAGTTTCTATCATGTCCCCCTTTTCCCTTCTCTCCTCCAAACTATACATGTTAAGATCTTTTAGCCTTTTCGGGTAAGTTTTGTGATGTAGGCCATGCACCATTTTAGTTGTTCTTCTTTGTACACTCTCTAATGTATTTATATCCTTCTGGAGACATGGTCTCCAGAACTGAACACAGTATTCCAGATGGGGCCGTACCAATGACCTATACAGTGGCATTATCACTTCTTTTTTCCTGCTACTGATTCCTCTCCCAATGCAACCAAGCATCTGACCTTTCTCATTGCTTTGTTGCATTGCTTTCCTGCCTTCAAGTCACTTGAAATAGTGACTCCTAAATCTCTTTCCTCCTCAGTAGTTTCCATTATAGTACCCCTGATACTATATTTAGGTTTTGGGTTTGGGTTTTTGAGACCCAAGTGCATGATTTTGCATTTTTTTTAGCATTAAACTGTATTTGCCACGTTCTTGACCATTTCTCAAGCCTACCCTACCTAGGTCATCAGTCATTTGTTTTACCCCTCCCGGTGTGTCTACCCTGTTGCATATCATTGTATCATCTGCAAAAAAGCATACTTTCCCTTCAATACCATTTGCAATGTCGCCAACAAAGATATTAAAGAGAACTGGACCAAGTACAGATCCCTGGGGTACTCCACTGGTAACATTTCCCTCCATAGGTTGCACCCCATTTACTATAACTGTCTGTTTTCTATCCTGCAACCAGGTTCTTATCCATTTAACTGTTTTATAATCCACCCCCACGCTTTCAAGTTTATTTAGCAGTCTGCGATGTGGGACAGTGTCAAATGCCTTACTAAAGTCTAGGGGCGAGATGTACTAATGTACATCGCCGCCCATCGCCGCCCTGCGCCACGATGCTGATCGCATATGTACTAACATATGCGATCAGCATTGCGGAGGACAGCTCTTCTGATAAGAGATGTCCTCCGCTATGCACAGCGGCAGCCTGACTTCCGGGATTCGGCCCCAGGAGTCAGTCTGCGCATGCGCGGGGTGACGGGGGAGGCCGCAGGGCATGCTGGGAGGGATCCGATCGGATCCCTCACACAGCGCCGCGGAGAGAGAAGCCCATAGGCTTCTATGGACTATCGCCAGCTAAAGCTGGCGAACCCCGCCGCGGCGCTGACCTGCCGGACGTGGGTTAGTGCATCAGGAAAATGCGGTAAACAGGGGGTTTACCGCATTTTCCGCTTAGTACATCCGGCTCTAGATATCTACAGCTCCCCCTTGATCCCCCACTCTTGCCGCCAGAGTGGCCAGTGTTGACTGCTCCTGTATTTTTACATTGTTTATAAAAACAAAAATTATTTAAAAATAATTGTGGCGTGTTGGTCCATGCCTTGATCACTGCCAGGGACTTGTTGTATGTAGTTTTAGTGCCACTAGAAAAGACAAGTCAACAAAGCCAATTAGACCATTTCAAAATAGTATCTTCTGACTTCAAAGGTTATTGAATTTTTAAAGCTATATTTGGCAATCTAAGATATATTTTATCATCTCTAATTTTACGTTACAGCATACCACACAATTTATAATCGTCCTCTTTCTTTACATAATTTATAAGATAGCTTAGTGGAAATTTCTAAATAGAAATTATTGCTACTAGACCAATTTTGGCAAGAGAAAAATTTTCTGCACTTGTCTTCATACTGGCACTTATCCTAATTATATTTGTCTGCAGTGAACAATAAGAAATCACGTCATGTTTCTGGCAATGATTAGACAATTACAATTTTAGCAATGTAAGGCACAAATTGTGAACCAGCATCTGGTCATTTCAGACTGAAAAGTTCAAATGGATTTGAAGTTATTTATTCAAAAGCTTACTTTCTAATTCTAATTTGTTACTGATTTATTTAAACATTGACATCATTGTTGGGAATTGTGCTGCCATACCAGTCTGTGTTCTGTTCTATTATTATAATTATTGTTGATTTGAATCTCACAACAGTTCTCTAAAGTTATCATTAGAGATGAGCGCCTGAAATTTTTCGGGTTTTGTGTTTTGGTTTTGGGTTCGGTTCCGCGGCCGTGTTTTGGGTTCGAACGCGTTTTGGCAAAACCTCACCGAATTATTTTTGTCGGATTCGGGTGTGTTTTGGATTCGGGTGTTTTTTTCCAAAAACACTAAAAAACAGCTTAAATCATAGAATTTGGGGGTCATTTTGATCCCAAAGTATTATTAACCTCAAAAACCATAATTTACACTCATTTTCAGTCTATTCTGAATACCTCACACCTCACAATATTATTTTTAGTCCTAAAATTTGCACCGAGGTCGCTGTGTGAGTAAGATAAGCGACCCTAGTGGCCGACACAAACACCGGGCCCATCTAGGAGTGGCACTGCAGTGTCACGCAGGATGTCCCTTCCAAAAAACCCTCCCCAAACAGCACATGACGCAAAGAAAAAAAGAGGCGCAATGAGGTAGCTGTGTGAGTAAGATTAGCGACCCTAGTGGCCGACACAAACACCGGGCCCATCTAGGAGTGGCACTGCAGTGTCACGCAGGATGGCCCTTCCAAAAAACCCTCCCCAAACAGCACATGACGCAAAGAAAAAAAGAGGCACAATGAGGTAGCTGACTGTGTGAGTAAGATTAGCGACCCTAGTGGCCGACACAAACACCGGGCCCATCTAGGAGTGGCACTGCAGTGTCACGCAGGATGGCCCTTCCAAAAAACCCTCCCCAAACAGCACATGACGCAAAGAAAAAAAGAGGCGCAATGAGGTAGCTGACTGTGTGAGTAAGATTAGCGACCCTAGTGGCCGACACAAACACCGGGCCCATCTAGGAGTGGCACTGCAGTGTCACGCAGGATGTCCCTTCCAAAAAACCCTCCCCAAACAGCACATGACGCAAAGAAAAAAAGAGGCGCAATGAGGTAGCTGTGTGAGTAAGATTAGCGACCCTAGTGGCCGACACAAACACCGGGCCCATCTAGGAGTGGCACTGCAGTGTCACGCAGGATGTCCCTTCCAAAAAACCCTCCCCAAACAGCACATGACGCAAAGAAAAAAAGAGGCGCAATGAGGTAGCTGTGTGAGTAAGATTAGCGACCCTAGTGGCCGACACAAACACCGGGCCCATCTAGGAGTGGCACTGCAGTGTCACGCAGGATGTCCCTTCCAAAAAACCCTCCCCAAACAGCACATGACGCAAAGAAAAAAAGAGGCGCAATGAGGTAGCTGACTGTGTGAGTAAGATTAGCGACCCTAGTGGCCGACACAAACACCGGGCCCATTTAGGAGTGGCACTGCAGTGTCACGCAGGATGTCCCTTCCAAAAAACCCTCCCCAATCAGCACATGATGCAAAGAAAAAGAAAAGAAAAAAGAGGTGCAAGATGGAATTATCCTTGGGCCCTCCCACCCACCCTTATGTTGTATAAACAAAACAGGACATGCACACTTTAACCAACCCATCATTTCAGTGACAGGGTCTGCCACACGACTGTGACTGATATGACGGGTTGGTTTGGACCCCCCCCCAAAAAAGAAGCAATTAATCTCTCCTTGCACAAACTGGCTCTACAGAGGCAAGATGTCCACCTCATCTTCACCCTCCGATATATCACCGTGTACATCCCCCTCCTCACAGATTATCAATTCGTCCCCACTGGAATCCACCATCTCAGCTCCCTGTGTACTTTGTGGAGGCAATTGCTGCTGGTCAATGTCTCCGCGGAGGAATTGATTATAATTCATTTTAATGAACATCATCTTCTCCACATTTTCTGGATGTAACCTCGTACGCCGATTGCTGACAAGGTGAGCGGCGGCACTAAACACTCTTTCGGAGTACACACTTGTGGGAGGGCAACTTAGGTAGAATAAAGCCAGTTTGTGCAAGGGCCTCCAAATTGCCTCTTTTTCCTGCCAGTATAAGTACGGACTGTGTGACGTGCCTACTTGGATGCGGTCACTCATATAATCCTCCACCATTCTATCAATGTTGAGAGAATCATATGCAGTGACAGTAGACGACATGTCTGTAATCGTTGTCAGGTCCTTCAGTCCGGACCAGATGTCAGCATCAGCAGTCGCTCCAGACTGCCCTGCATCACCGCCAGCGGGTGGGCTCGGAATTCTGAGCCTTTTCCTCGCACCCCCAGTTGCGGGAGAATGTGAAGGAGGAGATGTTGACAGGTCGCGTTCCGCTTGACTTGACAATTTTGTCACCAGCAGGTCTTTCAACCCCAGCAGACCTGTGTCTGCCGGAAAGAGAGATCCAAGGTAGGCTTTAAATCTAGGATCGAGCACGGTGGCCAAAATGTAGTGCTCTGATTTCAACAGATTGACCACCCGTGAATCCTTGTTAAGCGAATTAAGGGCTGCATCCACAAGTCCCACATGCCTAGCGGAATCGCTCCCTTTTAGCTCCTTCTTCAATGCCTCCAGCTTCTTCTGCAAAAGCCTGATGAGGGGAATGACCTGACTCAGGCTGGCAGTGTCTGAACTGACTTCACGTGTGGCAAGTTCAAAGGGCATCAGAACCTTGCACAACGTTGAAATCATTCTCCACTGCACTTGAGACAGGTGCATTCCATCTCCTATATCGTGCTCAATTGTATAGGCTTGAATGGCCTTTTGCTGCTCCTCCAACCTCTGAAGCATATAGAGGGTTGAATTCCACCTCGTTACCACTTCTTGCTTCAGATGATGGCAGGGCAGGTTCAGTAGTTTTTGGTGGTGCTCCAGTCTTCTGTACGTGGTGCCTGTACGCCGAAAGTGTCCCGCAATTTTTCTGGCCACCGACAGCATCTCTTGCACGCCCCTGTCGTTTTTAAAAAAATTCTGCACCACCAAATTCAAGGTATGTGCAAAACATGGGACGTGCTGGAATTTGCCCATATTTAATGCACACACAATATTGCTGGCGTTGTCCGATGCCACAAATCCACAGGAGAGTCCAATTGGGGTAAGCCATTCCGCGATGATCTTCCTCAGTTGCCGTAAGAGGTTTTCAGCTGTGTGCGTATTCTGGAAAGCGGTGATACAAAGCGTAGCCTGCCTAGGAAAGAGTTGGCGTTTGCGAGATGCTGCTACTGGTGCCGCCGCTGCTGTTCTTGCGGCGGGAGTCCATACATCTACCCAGTGGGCTGTCACAGTCATATAGTCCTGACCCTGCCCTGCTCCACTTGTCCACATGTCCGTGGTTAAGTGGACATTGGGTACAACTGCATTTTTTAGGAGACTGGTGAGTCTTTTTCTGACGTCCGTGTACATTCTCGGTATCGCCTGCCTAGAGAAGTGGAACCTAGATGGTATTTGGTAACGGGGGCACACTGCCTCAATAAATTGTCTAGTTCCCTGTGAACTAACGGCGGATACCGGACGCACGTCTAACACCAACATAGTTGTCAAGGACTCAGTTATCCGCTTTGCAGTAGGATGACTGCTGTGATATTTCATCTTCCTCGCAAAGGACTGTTGAACAGTCAATTGCTTACTGGAAGTAGTACAAGTGGGCTTACGACTTCCCCTCTGGGATGACCATCGACTCCCAGCGGCAACAACAGCAGCGCCAGCAGCAGTAGGCGTTACACGCAAGGATGCATCGGAGGAATCCCAGGCAGGAGAGGACTCGTCAGACTTGCCAGTGACATGGCCTGCAGGACTATTGGCATTCCTGGGGAAGGAGGAAATTGACACTGAGGGAGTTGGTGGGGTGGTTTGCGTGAGCTTGGTTACAAGAGGAAGGGATTTACTGGTCAGTGGACTGCTTCCGCTGTCACCCAAAGTTTTTGAACTTGTCACTGACTTATTATGAATGCGCTGCAGGTGACGTATAAGGGAGGATGTTCCGAGGTGGTTAACGTCCTTACCCCTACTTATTACAGCTTGACAAAGGGAACACACGGCTTGACACCTGTTGTCCGCATTTCTGGTGAAATACCTCCACACCGAAGAGCTGATTTTTTTGGTATTTTCACCTGGCATGTCAACGGCCATATTCCTCCCACGGACAACAGGTGTCTCCCCGGGTGCCTGACTTAAACAAACCACCTCACCATCAGAATCCTCCTGGTCAATTTCCTCCCCAGCGCCAGCAACACCCATATCCTCCTCATCCTGGTGTACTTCAACACTGACATCTTCAATCTGACTATCAGGAACTGGACTGCGGGTGCTCCTTCCAGCACTTGCAGGGGGCGTGCAAATGGTGGAAGGCGCATGCTCTTCACGTCCAGTGTTGGGAAGGTCAGGCATCGCAACCGACACAATTGGACTCTCCTTGTGGATTTGGGATTTCAAAGAACGCACAGTTCTTTGCGGTGCTTTTGCCAGCTTGAGTCTTTTCAGTTTTCTAGCGAGAGGCTGAGTGCTTCCATCCTCATGTGAAGCTGAACCACTAGCCATGAACATAGGCCAGGGCCTCAGCCGTTCCTTGCCACTCCGTGTGGTAAATGGCATATTGGCAAGTTTACGCTTCTCCTCCGACAATTTTATTTTAGGTTTTGGAGTCCTTTTTTTACTGATATTTGGTGTTTTGGTTTTGACATGCTCTGTACTATGCCATTGGGCATCGGCCTTGGCAGACGACGTTGCTGGCATTTCATCGTCTCGGCCATGACTAGTGGCAGCAGCTTCAGCACGAGGTGGAAGTGGATCTTGATCTTTCCCTAATTTTGGAACCTCAACATTTTTGTTCTCCATATTTTAATAGGCACAACTAAAAGGCACCTCAGGTAAACAATGCAGATGGATGGATTGGATACTAGTATACAATTATGGACGGGCTGCCGAGTGCCGACACAGAGGTAGCCACAGCCGTGAACTACCGCACTGTACTGTGTCTGCTGCTAATATATAGACTGGTTGATAAAGAGATAGTATACTCGTAACTAGTATGTATGTATAAAGAAAGAAAAAAAAACCACGGTTAGGTCACTGGTATATACAATTATGGACGGGCTGCCGAGTGCCGACACAGAGGTAGCCACAGCCGTGAACTACCGCACTGTACTGTGTCTGCTGCTAATATATAGACTGGTTGATAAAGAGATAGTATACTCGTAACTAGTATGTATGTATAAAGAAAGAAAAAAGAACCACGGTTAGGTGGTATATACAATTATGGACGGGCTGCCGAGTGCCGACACAGAGGTAGCCACAGCCGTGAACTACCGCACTGTACTGTGTCTGCTGCTAATATATAGACTGGTTGATAAAGAGATAGTATACTCGTAACTAGTATGTATGTATAAAGAAAGAAAAAAAAACCACGGTTAGGTCACTGGTATATACAATTATGGACGGGCTGCCGAGTGCCGACACAGAGGTAGCCACAGCCGTGAACTACCGCACTGTACTGTGTCTGCTGCTAATATATAGACTGGTTGATAAAGAGATAGTATACTCGTAACTAGTATGTATGTATAAAGAAAGAAAAAAAAACCACGGTTAGGTGGTATATACAATTATGGACGGGCTGCCGAGTGCCGACACAGAGGTAGCCACAGCCGTGAACTACCGCACTGTACTGTGTCTGCTGCTAATATATAGACTGGTTGATAAAGAGATAGTATACTCGTAACTAGTATGTATGTATAAAGAAAGAAAAAAAAACCACGGTTAGGTCACTGGTATATACAATTATGGACGGGCTGCCGAGTGCCGACACAGAGGTAGCCACAGCCGTGAACTACCGCACTGTACTGTGTCTGCTGCTAATATATAGACTGGTTGATAAAGAGATAGTATACTCGTAACTAGTATGTATGTATAAAGAAAGAAAAAAAAACCACGGTTAGGTCACTGGTATATACAATTATGGACGGGCTGCCGAGTGCCGACACAGAGGTAGCCACAGCCGTGAACTACCGCACTGTACTGTGTCTGCTGCTAATATATAGACTGGTTGATAAAGAGATAGTATACTCGTAACTAGTATGTATGTATAAAGAAAGAAAAAAAAACCACGGTTAGGTCACTGGTATATACAATTATGGACGGGCTGCGGAGTGCCGACACAGAGGTAGCCACAGCCGTGAACTACCGCACTGTACTGTGTCTGCTGCTAATATATAGACTGGTTGATAAAGAGATAGTATACTCGTAACTAGTATGTATGTATGTATAAAGAAAGAAAAAAAAACCACGGTTAGGTGGTATATACAATTATGGACGGGCTGCCGAGTGCCGACACAGAGGTAGCCACAGCCGTGAACTACCGCACTGTACTGTGTCTGCTGCTAATATATAGACTGGTTGATAAAGAGATAGTATACTCGTAACTAGTATGTATGTATAAAGAAAGAAAAAAAAACCACGGTTAGGTCACTGGTATATACAATTATGGACGGGCTGCCGAGTGCCGACACAGAGGTAGCCACAGCCGTGAACTACCGCACTGTACACTGGTTGATAAAGAGATAGTAGTATACTCGTAACAACTAGTATGACGACGGTATAAAGAATGGAAAAAAAACCACGGTTAGGTGGTATATAATACAATTATGGTTGGACGGACTGCCTGCCGAGTGCCGACACAGAGGTAGCCACAGCCGTGAACTACCGCACTGTACACTGGTTGATAAAGAGATAGTAGTATACTCGTAACAACTAGTATGACGACGGTATAAAGAATGAAAAAAAAACCACGGTTAGGTGGTATATAATACAATTATGGTTGGACGGACTGCCTGCCGAGTGCCGACACAGAGGTAGCCACAGCCGTGAACTACCGCACTGTACACTGGTTGATAAAGAGATAGTAGTATACTACTAACAACTAGTATGACGACGGTATAAAGAACGAAAAAAAAACCACGGTTAGGTGGTATATATTATAATACAATTATGGATGGACGGACTGCCTGCCGAGTTCCGACACAGAGGTAGCCACAGCCGTGACCTACCGCACTGTACACTGGTTGATAAAGAGATAGTAGTATACTCGTAACAACTAGTATGACGACGGTATAAAGAACGAAAAAAAAACCACGGTTAGGTGGTATATATTATAATACAATTATGGATGGACGGACTGCCTGCCGAGTGCCGACACAGAGGTAGCCACAGCCGTGAACTACCGCACTGTACTGTGTCTGCTGCTAATATAGACTGGTTGATAAAGAGATAGTATACAATACTACTAATATACTGGTGGTCAGGCACTGGTCACCACTAGTCACACTGGCAGTGGCACTCCTGCAGCAAAAGTGTGCACTGTTTAATTTTAATATAATATTATTTATCATGTACTCCTGGCTCCTGCTATAACAACCTGCAGTGCTCCCCAGTCTCCCCCACAATTATAAGCTTTATATACAATACATTGATGTGCAGCACACTGGGCTGAGCAGTGCACACAGACTGAGTCACTGTGTGACTGTGTATCGTTTTTTTCAGGCAGAGAACGGATATATTAAATAAAACAAACAACTGCACTGTCTCTGGTGGTCACTGGTCACTGTGGTCGTCAGTCACTAAACTCTGTCTGCACTCTGCACTCTCTTCTAATCTACAGTATCACAGCAATCTCTCTCTCTCTCTCTCTTCTAAATCTAATCTAAATGGAGAGGACGCCAGCCACGTCCTCTCCCTATCAATCTCAATGCACGTGTGAAAATGGCGGCGACGCGCGGCTCCTTATATAGAATCCGAGTCTCGCGATAGAATCCGAGCCTCGCGAGAATCCGACAGCGTCATGATGACGTTTGGGCGCGCTCGGGTTAACCGAGCAAGGCGGGAAGATCCGAGTCGCTCGGACCCGTGAAAAAAAAAGTGAAGTTCGTGCGGGTTCGGATTCAAAGAAACCGAACCCGCTCATCTCTAGTTATCATGTCAACAGTCCTCAGGTTGACCTGTGAATGTCGACATGGACAAACTGTTGACATGCTGCATGTCTACAGTGGCCATGTTAATATTCACTATGTCTACCCGGATGATATGTTGAGATGATAAACTGCCGTAAAACGTCCCTGGTGGTCTAGTGGTCTCTTGCCTTTTACCAGCAATAGCAGCAACTCCAGCATTTTCTTCCGGCTCCTGGCCCTTACCCTAAGTCTCCCCTTGGTTCCTAACCCTAACCTCCCATCCTCCCACACTCTGACTCTAGAACCTGACCCTCAGCCTAACCCTCCCAGTGGTACCTAACCCTAACCATCGGCATTCTCATAATGTCGACATCTCTCATAGCTTAATTTCAGTTGTCGACATTGTGATCCTGTCAACAGTTTGTGGATGTCAACCTGGTGCCTGCCAGCAGTTTGAACCATGTCGATATTCTGATTTATTAAAACGTGGAGAGAGATAAAGTACCAACCAATCAGCTTCAAACACAGCCTGTAAAATGACAGGAGCCGATTGGTTGGTTGGTACTTTACCTCACTCCACTTTATCGCTTTCCAAGCTTTGATAAATCAGCCCCTTAATTTGTTATTTGTTGTGTTCAGCTGCTGCATGCTTGTGTAATGCAAACATTCTTTCTTTTTTGCTATATTAACAAAAATCAGTCTCCATTAGGATGGCACCTCCGAAAAGAGCTCATCCCCGGATGTGTAAGAAGTGACATAAACGCTAACGCTGACTGCGCATGCATAGGTGACCATTGCCACGGAAAGATCCTAAGGATCCCTTTCCTGGTAAATGCTGTGTAGTGTAGCATATACTCTACAATGGCTAACAACTAAAGATGGTGTTAGCTATTGGAGCTAAGCTTTTTAAATTCGATATTAAAGCAGCCTCCGCAGAAACATTTTTGGGTAATTATCCAGGAAGTGAACATAAAGTCCCGTGTATCATACACTTTTAAATGTTTTCCTTTTAAACTGGTCTGTTAAGGAAAACTTTGCAAGAACCTGAGCACAACCACAAAGAGCTTTTTATCCATACGTCACGCGTGCGCATTGCGGGGCATACGCATGCGTAGAAATGCCATTTTTTCACATGATCACTGCGCTGCGAAAATCGGCAGCTAGCGATCAACTCGGAATGACCCCCATGGCCTCCTGTGTTAGCACTACTGTGTCTTTACCTGCCTAAAGAATCTCAGGAACGCCCACTGAAAAGCATACTCCTACGTGTAAATTTGTGCTGCGTCTCAGTGGCGGATTTAGCGGGGGGCGATTAGGGCGAACGCCCCCCCTAAACATACCGGCACCGGGATGGATGGCCGGGTCCCGCGCGATGATCATAAGCGCAGGGCCAGCCCGACATTGTGCGCCAGACTCAGGAGGGCTCAGTGAGTGACATCACGCACTCTCTGCTGCGGATACCCGTCCACCCGACACATGCTGCTCTCCGCAGGGGACCCCATTACAGGGCAGTTTAACATGTGAAGCCAGCTGCTTCCGGCCCGGGCCATGTCAGACTGAGCACATTGGACAGCTGCCGGGTGCCGGAGCTCCAGCGCATTCACCAAAGTCTCCTCTCCCGCACCATCAGTCACTGTGGTGTGCTGGGAGAGGAGCCGAATGAGACTAAGGAAGGTTGGTTGGAGGCACACGGACATTCAAATTAGATAGAGATTGCAGGTGCCGACATCATAGTGAGGTAATCACAACTGTGCACCTCCGGAGCAGAGCTAAATAGCTTACACCTGCTGCTGGACGAAAGAAGATAAGAGATTATAATTCTTTCATCCAGCAGCAGGGGTAAGCTATTCAGCTCTGCTCCGGAGGTGCACAGTTGTGATTACCCCACTGCGATGCTGGCACCTGCACTCTGGGGGGGGCCTGTAGAAGTACTGTGGTGATAGGGGCTCATTGGGCTACCGGGCGGGAGATTAGGACACTTCCCATCAGCAGCTGCTGTCCCACATATTCAACTCCTCCCTGAGCATCAATAATTCTGATCTTCCCGCCTGGTGGCTGGCCCCTCCCCCGAGACCAGCAGCCACTGTACAATATTCAGCCGCGGATCGTCCCATTGGACTTCCTTCCTCCCCGGCTGCCAGCTCCCTCCCAGGGTGAGTACATTCTAGTTTTCATCCTAACTCTAAAAATACAGTTTATCAAATATAGGTCTCAGTCTGATGTGGTCCCCCCCCCCCCCTCTCCACCCTTCCGTCTCTTTCTTCCCCCTCTTGCTATCTCCCCACCCCCTTTCCCTCTGCACCCTTCCTCGTCTCTTTCTTTCTCTCTCCGACCACCCCCCCCCCTTTCCCTCCACCCTTACCTCTCTTCATCCCACCCTCTGTCTCTCTCTCTCTCTTTCTCCCTGTCCCTATGTCCCTGCTGTCACTCTCCCTGAATTTTGTCTCATTCCATGTGGCATAATGTGAATTTTGGCTCATTCTGTGTGCTATAATGGGAATTTCGGCTCATTCTATGTGCTATAATGTGAATTTCGTCTCATTCTGTTTGCTATAATGTGAATTTTGGATCATTCTATGTGCTATAATGTGAATTTAGGATCATTCTGCGTGCTATAATGTGAATTTCGGCTCAGTCTGTGTGCTATAATGTGACTTTTGGCTCATTCTGTGTGCTATAATGTGAATTTCGGCTCATTATGCGTGCTATAATGTGACTTGGCTCATTCTGTGTGCTATAATGTGAATTTCGGCTCATTCTGTGTGCTATAATGTGAATTTCGGCTCATTTTGCATGCTATAATGTGAATTTTGGCTAATAGAGTGTTACTGTAATGTGAATTTCGACTCAAACCATGTGCTATAATGTATACCATTGTTGTCCTATTACTGATGCCATCACAGGATCTATTAAAAGAAATTTGTATTTATATAAAGCTTTTTTTCCTGCTAAAATAAATGTATTTCACTTTTTTTGCTGGAGTCCGGACTGTGGTGCTGTGCTTGTGTAGATCTCAGGGAAAACAGCAGCGTGAGATGTCCTTAACATGTTTCTCCGTGAAACCACGGTTTCATCAGAAGGTGACCACAGTCCGGACTCCAGCACACGGCAAACTGCCTGAATTCTGCAGCTACGAACGGCGTCCTCCCTCCCCGGTGAACTGAATAGAACACTGCCGCTCCCACCAACCACAACGGATTCCGCATGCTGACAGCCAACCTCACATGAGACTCTAAGGAATAAGTGGTGAGCACAAAATTGTTTGGCGGTCGGGGGAGGTAGTAGCATAGCGCCCATCGTTTATAAAGCTGAACATTCACCATCTAGTGAACACCATTCACATTCCCTAAAACAAATTGGGACTGTCAAAGTCGGAAAAATATCATGCTACACGTTGCCATATATCCACCCCATGCGCGTGCCGCTGCACGTACACATTCTCTCCCGTGCGTGCGCATATTCGCAGTTGCGTGACGGCGCCTCCTCGGCCATGCATGGTATGTGCATTTACGGTAGAGTTTGTGTGCGTCTAGCGGGCGCCTCAATTGTTACATAAGAAATTCAAATAGTAGGTTTATAGGTAATGTTCCCCTTAATAATAACAGTAAGTTTGTTAATGTAACTGGTCGCTGGACAGAGGAATTCCTCTTTGCATGGTACGAAGGGTCAGACAGGGTTTGAGCAGTTGTGTTTGGTACCTAACTAAAGAACATTTTATTAGAAACAATCCGGTGCTGGTTAGGTAAAGATTAATCACTCCTGCGAATAGTTATGTCTATTAGTAGTTCCTGGACATTTACTATATATGCGGTTTATTATTCATGCGGCGGGAATTCTGAGATTCCCTCCCACCTGAGCAGTTTGATATAGTCACAGCCCACCTGTTCAAACTAACCTATGACCTTTTGTTATGATGCGAGGAGACATTCCTGTGTCCAATGAACAATGAGATTATAGGTCCCTTTGTAGTATACTGTACGCAGTGTATATAAGGACTGCCAGCCTGGCCAGCTCAGTCTTCTCTCCCCACAACGGTTTTCATCATTGACTAACCAGGAGCTGGTAACCAGATTGCGCCTGCGATTCATTCCCAGTGTGTAAGTACTCTCTGTGACCAACTTATTCCCTGTTTGTATTTGCCATACTCTCTCTCTCTGTTATTGTATAAGATTGTGACGCTATTGTATATTTATGTGTAGTTATTCTGCTTAGATATTGATGTTAGTTTGTAGTGTATGAATTGTTAACTGTTTTCCCCTTTTTACATAGCTAGATATTGTTAGTAAAGGTTTTGGAACCTTAGCAAGGTATTGTGTGTTTATTACATTGCTGAGAGTATTCAGAGCGTCTCAATCGCTCAAGAGGCTTTCATACAATAGAGGTTAATTAGCATTGCATTGTGCTCACATTACAAAACCAAGGTTTACAGTATAGGCTCAGCCTTTCATTGAGTTGCATACAAGGTTTACTGAGTGTCATCCCGTGAGCGTCTGCGCCGCTCGTGTTCCCCTCGTGGTCACGAGCGTCCGCTACGCTGGTAGCGTAGCATTACGGTAGTCGGCCACCTATAGCGTGCTCGACACCAAGCGTTAAGCTGTGAGCAAACGTGCCGCATGTGCGTGTCGACCACGGCTAAGCGTCTGCTACGCTAAGTGCGTACCCTTACGGTACCCCATACGCCAATTGCGTACTGAGTCTCTTACCCATATATAGTGAATGTTATAAGATAAATATTTAGCTTTATCAATTGGGGGCAAGTCCGGTCCATCTCATATCCGCAGTCAGGCGAAAATGCACAGACTTTATCGATCAGCAAAGGGAGGAAAGGTAGTATCTTGTAGTGCTGATCAGATGAGAGTCTGCGTCTGATTATTTTGGCTTGTAGGGATGCTGGTGGAATCCGAAGGTAGGAACATTAAGCTATTGTCTTTGTAAATCTGGTTTTTATTTCTATTTGGTGCCAACTGCACACGCAGATTGGATGGCTTGTCTGTTTAAATAGGTTTAAAAGTATTTTTAATCGCTCTGCATAGCGTGATAGTTTTTACCCAGGCTTAAAAATAACTTCAGGGGCTGGCATGATGATTTTCTTTGTGACAAAAGGAGCCGCATGGTCTGTCCTCCATTTTGTGTAACCCTCATGGATGTGGAAGGGGGAGGAGCAGCGGCCATTTTGGGAGGGTCAAATTTTTATTTATTTTTCTAAGCGGCTGATTTTCAGTTGACTCAGGAAATAATCAGCCATCCATTGTCAAAAAGAAATCATCATTTAATGAGTTTTTAATGCATTTGTTTAGTCCATGTCATGGTCAATCATGAGTGGTTCAGATAGAGTTTGATATAAGTTAATAGTGGAATGAGTATTTGATTTAAGAACGATACACAGATAAAACAAAGTTTTGGTTTTTTTTTGTTTCTTTACCTCCCTATTCTAGGATTCTCTGCTTGGTGTAGGATAGCCATTGTAGTGCAAATTAACCTGTATAACTGGGTTTTGTTTTGTTTTTCCTCTCCCAGCAGTGAAAGAAATCGCACATTCATATGCAAATTAGAAGCACTGAATAGGGTCTCATATATGTAATAGTGATTAGTACATATATGTAATATCTATATGTGCGTGCTTACATCATTGTATGTTATTAGATTAATTTAGAATTGCATTTTCATTTGTGTATTTTCACATATCTCACTTTCCTGTTTGCCATTTATAATTGATAACGTGCTGAGAAAGATTTGTTGCTATTGGTAGTTAAAAGTAAAAATAATACGTTAAGGGGTAAATTGTAAAACACGCACACGGCTTTGCCTAAAGATACAAGGAAAGATCTGTGTGGTGCTTGGTAGATGATTACAGTTAAAGATCATTTACATTGATATAAACGTGTTAGTTGTGTTACTGTGGACATATCTGGCCTGCGTACACGTGTCTCTAACAAGGGGCAGAACGAGCATACGCGACGCAAGGGCCGACGCACGGAGCGTATATTATGCAACGGAGCGTCTGGGTATGCCCACGTGATACAAATCACACGATAGTATTGTTTTAGTTAGGCGATAAGGAGGCAACGCGATAATAGCGCAAGTCAAATCTCAGTGTCCAAAATTTTAAGCTAATAGATCCTTCTCTAGTTGCAACTCCTCGGGATTAGCCTGCGATACTGAATGAAAGGGATTTCTGCGCAGAAACGAAAGTAAAGAGTATATGAGGTGAAAGTGTGTGTATACATATATAAGTTTCTAAATTTTGGGTGGAACTAGAGATGAGCGCCTGAAATTTTTCGGGTTTTGTGTTTTGGTTTTGGGTTCGGTTCCGCGGCCGTGTTTTGGGTTCGAACGCGTTTTGGCAAAACCTCACCGAATTTTTTTTGTCGGATTCGGGTGTGTTTTGGATTCGGGTGTTTTTTTCCAAAAACACTAAAAAACAGCTTAAATCATAGAATTTGGGGGTCATTTTGATCCCAAAGTATTATTAACCTCAAAAACCATAATTTACACTCATTTTCAGTCTATTCTGAATACCTCACACCTCACAATATTATTTTTAGTCCTAAAATTTGCACCGAGGTCGCTGTGTGAGTAAGATAAGCGACCCTAGTGGCCGACACAAACACCGGGCCCATCTAGGAGTGGCACTGCAGTGTCACGCAGGATGTCCCTTCCAAAAAACCCTCCCCAAACAGCACATGACGCAAAGAAAAAAAGAGGCGCAATGAGGTAGCTGTGTGAGTAAGATTAGCGACCCTAGTGGCCGACACAAACACCGGGCCCATCTAGGAGTGGCACTGCAGTGTCACGCAGGATGGCCCTTCCAAAAAACCCTCCCCAAACAGCACATGACGCAAAGAAAAAAAGAGGCGCAATGAGGTAGCTGTGTGAGTAAGATTAGCGACCCTAGTGGCCGACACAAACACCGGGCCCATCTAGGAGTGGCACTGCAGTGTCACGCAGGATGGCCCTTCCAAAAAACCCTCCCCAAACAGCACATGACGCAAAGAAAAAAAGAGGCGCAATGAGGTAGCTGACTGTGTGAGTAAGATTAGCGACCCTAGTGGCCGACACAAACACCGGGCCCATCTAGGAGTGGCACTGCAGTGTCACGCAGGATGTCCCTTCCAAAAAACCCTCCCCAAACAGCACATGACGCAAAGAAAAAAAGAGGCGCAATGAGGTAGCTGTGTGAGTAAGATTAGCGACCCTAGTGGCCGACACAAACACCGGGCCCATCTAGGAGTGGCACTGCAGTGTCACGCAGGATGGCCCTTCCAAAAAAACCTCCCCAAACAGCACATGACGCAAAGAAAAAAAGAGGCGCAATGAGGTAGCTGTGTGAGTAAGATTAGCGACCCTAGTGGCCGACACAAACACCGGGCACATCTAGGAGTGGCACTGCAGTGTCACGCAGGATGTCCCTTCCAAAAAACCCTCCCCAAACAGCACATGACGCAAAGAAAAAAAGAGGCGCAATGAGGTAGCTGACTGTGTGAGTAAGATTAGCGACCCTAGTGGCCGACACAAACACCGGGCCCATCTAGGAGTGGCACTGCAGTGTCACGCAGGATGTCCCTTCCAAAAAACCCTCCCCAATCAGCACATGATGCAAAGAAAAAGAAAAGAAAAAAGAGGTGCAAGATGGAATTGTCCTTGGGCCCTCCCACCCACCCTTATGTTGTATAAACAAAACAGGACATGCACACTTTAACCAACCCATCATTTCAGTGACAGGGTCTGCCACACGACTGTGACTGATATGACGGGTTGGTTTGGACCCCCCCCAAAAAAGAAGCAATTAATCTCTCCTTGCACAAACTGGCTCTACAGAGGCAAGATGTCCACCTCATCTTCACCCTCCGATATATCACCGTGTACATCCCCCTCCTCACAGATTATCAATTCGTCCCCACTGGAATCCACCATCTCAGCTCCCTGTGTACTTTGTGGAGGCAATTGCTGCTGGTCAATGTCTCCGCGGAGGAATTGATTATAATTCATTTTAATGAACATCATCTTCTCCACATTTTCTGGATGTAACCTCGTACGCCGATTGCTGACAAGGTGAGCGGCGGCACTAAACACTCTTTCGGAGTACACACTTGTGGGAGGGCAACTTAGGTAGAATAAAGCCAGTTTGTGCAAGGGCCTCCAAATTGCCTCTTTTTCCTGCCAGTATAAGTACGGACTGTGTGACGTGCCTACTTGGATGCGGTCACTCATATAATCCTCCACCATTCTATCAATGTTGAGAGAATCATATGCAGTGACAGTAGACGACATGTCCGTAATCGTTGTCAGGTCCTTCAGTCCGGACCAGATGTCAGCATCAGCAGTCGCTCCAGACTGCCCTGCATCACCGCCAGCGGGTGGGCTCGGAATTCTGAGCCTTTTCCTCGCACCCCCAGTTGCGGGAGAATGTGAAGGAGGAGATGTTGACAGGTCGCGTTCCGCTTGACTTGACAATTTTGTCACCAGCAGGTCTTTCAACCCCAGCAGACCTGTGTCTGCCGGAAAGAGAGATCCAAGGTAGGCTTTAAATCTAGGATCGAGCACGGTGGCCAAAATGTAGTGCTCTGATTTCAACAGATTGACCACCCGTGAATCCTTGTTAAGCGAATTAAGGGCTGCATCCACAAGTCCCACATGCCTAGCGGAATCGCTCCCTTTTAGCTCCTTCTTCAATGCCTCCAGCTTCTTCTGCAAAAGCCTGATGAGGGGAATGACCTGACTCAGGCTGGCAGTGTCTGAACTGACTTCACGTGTGGCAAGTTCAAAGGGCATCAGAACCTTGCACAACGTTGAAATCATTCTCCACTGCACTTGAGACAGGTGCATTCCACCTACTATATCGTGCTCAATTGTATAGGCTTGAATGGCCTTTTGCTGCTCCTCCAACCTCTGAAGCATATAGAGGGTTGAATTCCACCTCGTTACCACTTCTTGCTTCAGATGATGGCAGGGCAGGTTCAGTAGTTTTTGGTGGTGCTCCAGTCTTCTGTACGTGGTGCCTGTACGCCGAAAGTGTCCCGCAATTTTTCTGGCCACCGACAGCATCTCTTGCACGCCCCTGTCGTTTTTTAAAAAATTCTGCACCACCAAATTCAAGGTATGTGCAAAACATGGGACGTGCTGGAATTTGCCCATATTTAATGCACACACAATATTGCTGGCGTTGTCCGATGCCACAAATCCACAGGAGAGTCCAATTGGGGTAAGCCATTCCGCGATGATCTTCCTCAGTTGCCGTAAGAGGTTTTCAGCTGTGTGCGTATTCTGTAAAGCGGTGATACAAAGCGTAGCCTGCCTAGGAAAGAGTTGGCGTTTGCGAGATGCTGCTACTGGTGCCGCCGCTGCTGTTCTTGCGGCGGGAGTCCATACATCTACCCAGTGGGCTGTCACAGTCATATAGTCCTGACCCTGCCCTGCTCCACTTGTCCACATGTCCGTGGTTAAGTGGACATTGGGTACAACTGCATTTTTTAGGACACTGGTGAGTCTTTTTCTGACGTCCGTGTACATTCTCGGTATCGCCTGCCTAGAGAAGTGGAACCTAGATGGTATTTGGTAACGGGGGCACACTGCCTCAAT
The DNA here is from genome assembly GCF_028390025.1 of Pseudophryne corroboree. NCBI lineage: Eukaryota > Metazoa > Chordata > Amphibia > Anura > Myobatrachidae > Pseudophryne > Pseudophryne corroboree. The sequence goes on from NC_086444.1 coordinate 563,623,769, forward strand.
AAATTGTCTAGTTCCCTGTGAACTAACGGCGGATACCGGACGCACGTCTAACACCAACATAGTTGTCAAGGACTCAGTTATCCGCTTTGCAGTAGGATGACTGCTGTGATATTTCATCTTCCTCGCAAAGGACTTTGAACAGTCAATTGCTTACTGGAAGTAGTACAAGTGGGCTTACGACTTCCCCTCTGGGATGACCATCGACTCCCAGCGGCAACAACAGCAGCGCCAGCAGCAGTAGGCGTTACACGCAAGGATGCATCGGAGGAATCCCAGGCAGGAGAGGACTCGTCAGAATTGCCAGTGACATGGCCTGCAGGACTATTGGCATTCCTGGGGAAGGAGGAAATTGACACTGAGGGAGTTGGTGGGGTGGTTTGCGTGAGCTTGGTTACAAGAGGAAGGGATTTACTGGTCAGTGGACTGCTTCCGCTGTCACCCAAAGTTTTTGAACTTGTCACTGACTTATTATGAATGCGCTGCAGGTGACGTATAAGGGAGGATGTTCCGAGGTGGTTAACGTCCTTACCCCTACTTATTACAGCTTGACAAAGGGAACACACGGCTTGACACCTGTTGTCCGCATTTCTGGTGAAATACCTCCACACCGAAGAGCTGATTTTTTTGGTATTTTCACCTGGCATGTCAACGGCCATATTCCTCCCACGGACAACAGGTGTCTCCCCGGGTGCCTGACTTAAACAAACCACCTCACCATCAGAATCCTCCTGGTCAATTTCCTCCCCAGCGCCAGCAACACCCATATCCTCCTCATCCTGGTGTACTTCAACACTGACATCTTCAATCTGACTATCAGGAACTGGACTGCGGGTGCTCCTTCCAGCACTTGCAGGGGGCGTGCAAATGGTGGAAGGCGCATGCTCTTCACGTCCAGTGTTGGGAAGGTCAGGCATCGCAACCGACACAATTGGACTCTCCTTGTGGATTTGGGATTTCAAAGAACGCACAGTTCTTTGCGGTGCTTTTGCCAGCTTGAGTCTTTTCAGTTTTCTAGCGAGAGGCTGAGTGCTTCCATCCTCATGTGAAGCTGAACCACTAGCCATGAACATAGGCCAGGGCCTCAGCCGTTCCTTGCCACTCCGTGTGGTAAATGGCATATTGGCAAGTTTACGCTTCTCCTCCGACAATTTTATTTTAGGTTTTGGAGTCCTTTTTTTACTGATATTTGGTGTTTTGGTTTTGACATGCTCTGTACTATGCCATTGGGCATCGGCCTTGGCAGACGACGTTGCTGGCATTTCATCGTCTCGGCCATGACTAGTGGCAGCAGCTTCAGCACGAGGTGGAAGTGGATCTTGATCTTTCCCTAATTTTGGAACCTCAACATTTTTGTTCTCCATATTTTAATAGGCACAACTAAAAGGCACCTCAGGTAAACAATGGAGATGGATGGATTGGATACTAGTATACAATTATGGACGGGCTGCCGAGTGCCGACACAGAGGTAGCCACAGCCGTGAACTACCGCACTGTACTGTGTCTGCTGCTAATATATAGACTGGTTGATAAAGAGATAGTATACTCGTAACTAGTATGTATGTATAAAGAAAGAAAAAAAAACCACGGTTAGGTGGTATATACAATTATGGACGGGCTGCCGAGTGCCGACACAGAGGTAGCCACAGCCGTGAACTACCGCACTGTACTGTGTCTGCTGCTAATATATAGACTGGTTGATAAAGAGATAGTATACTCGTAACTAGTATGTATGTATAAAGAAAGAAAAAAAAACCACGGTTAGGTGGTATATACAATTATGGACGGGCTGCCGAGTGCCGACACAGAGGTAGCCATAGCCGTGAACTACCGCACTGTACTGTGTCTGCTGCTAATATATAGACTGGTTGATAAAGAGATAGTATACTCGTAACTAGTATGTATGTATAAAGAAAGAAAAAAAAACCACGGTTAGGTGGTATATACAATTATGGACGGGCTGCCGAGTGCCGACACAGAGGTAGCCACAGCCGTGAACTACCGCACTGTACTGTGTCTGCTGCTAATATATAGACTGGTTGATAAAGAGATAGTATACTCGTAACTAGTATGTATGTATAAAGAAAGAAAAAAAAACCACGGTTAGGTGGTATATACAATTATGGACGGGCTGCCGAGTGCCGACACAGAGGTAGCCACAGCCGTGAACTACCGCACTGTACTGTGTCTGCTGCTAATATATAGACTGGTTGATAAAGAGATAGTATACTCGTAACTAGTATGTATGTATAAAGAAAGGAAAAAAAACCACGGTTAGGTGGTATATACAATTATGGACGGGCTGCCGAGTGCCGACACAGAGGTAGCCACAGCCGTGAACTACCGCACTGTACTGTGTCTGCTGCTAATATATAGACTGGTTGATGAAGAGATAGTATACTCGTAACTAGTATGTATGTATAAAGAAAGAAAAAAAAACCACGGTTAGGTGGTATATACAATTATGGACGGGCTGCCGAGTGCCGACACAGAGGTAGCCACAGCCGTGAACTACCGCACTGTACTGTGTCTGCTGCTAATATATAGACTGGTTGATAAAGAGATAGTATACTCGTAACTAGTATGTATGTATAAAGAAAGAAAAAAAAACCACGGTTAGGTGGTATATACAATTATGGACGGGCTGCCGAGTGCCGACACAGAGGTAGCCACAGCCGTGAACTACCGCACTGTACTGTGTCTGCTGCTAATATATAGACTGGTTGATAAAGTGATAGTATACTCGTAACTAGTATGTATGTATAAAGAAAGAAAAAAAAACCACGGTTAGGTCACTGGTATATACAATTATGGACGGGCTGCCGAGTGCCGACACAGAGGTAGCCACAGCCGTGAACTACCGCACTGTACTGTGTCTGCTGCTAATATAGACTGGTTGATAAAGAGATAGTATACTACTAATATTATATACTGGTGGTCAGGTCACTGGTCACTAGTCACACTGGCAGTGGCACTCCTGCAGCAAAAGTGTGCACTGTTTAATTTTAATATAATATTATGTACTCCTGGCTCCTGCTATAACCTATAACTGGCACTGCAGTAGTGCTCCCCAGTCTCCCCCACAATTATAAGCTGTGTGAGCTGAGCAGTCAGACAGATATATAATATATATAGATGATGCAGCACACTGGCCTGAGCCTGAGCAGTGCACACAGATATGGTATGTGACTGAGTCACTGTGTGCTGTGTATCGCTTTTTTCAGGCAGAGAACGGATTATAAATAAAAGTGGTGGTCACTGGTCACTATCAGCAAAACTCTGCACTGTACACTACTGAGTACTCCTAATGCTCCCCAAAATTAGTAAATCAAGTGTCTCTCTAATCTATTCTAATTCTAAACGGAGAGGACGCCAGCCACGTCCTCTCCCTATCAATATCAATGCACGTGTGAAAATGGCGGCGACGCGCGGCTCCTTATATAGAATCCGAGTCTCGCGATAGAATCCGAGCCTCGCGAGAATCCGACAGCGTCATGATGACGTTCGGGCGCGCTCAGGTTAACCGAGCAAGGCGGGAAGATCCGAGTCGCTCGGACCCGTGAAAAAAAACATGAAGTTCTGGCGGGTTCGGATTCAGAGAAACCGAACCCGCTCATCTCTAGGTGGAACCACAGGAAATCATCGAGTTCTCGTGAGGTACATACGTGTAAGTGACGGCACGGTGGCTTGGGAGGCATCCCTTGTTAAACGTATTAAAAGAAGAGCATTAGAGTATAGCAGACCAGGAGGTCTACTGTAGCACAGACCAAGAGGTCACGGACCAGGAGGTCCAGAAACAGACCAGGAGGTCTAGGTACAGCAGACTAGGAAGTCCGCTATAGATAAAGAGTAAAGGAGCACAACACCAGGAAGGGTGGTGCGGTACCCATATAGGCCATTAAGCTCTGGCTGAAGGAATTCGCAGCCACAATTTTCGATTCCACTGGTCGCTCCGCACATAAGATTAGTTGCTTATGTGCAGAACGATTGTACCGCACGTAATTGTGTGCATTAGTTAGTAACTTGACCCAGTACCATTTGCGTACGCTAGAGGGGTCATAAACGCTATTTGTACATTCTAACGTGATTTGTGTAATTTATTTTATTTTAAGGGAGGTTCGCTGGTCACTCGGGAATTTTCTAACAACCAATACTTGCTGGGGACTGTTAGGTCCAACACGCCACAGTAAATAAAGGTTCATAGGGGCCCTAGGTTGGGTACAGCAGCTCTGAGTCAGTGATTGCAGTACTGGCCAACGTGGGCGAGAAGTGGGTGAAAGCACTCGGTTGAACTTTCACCGTCAGCCTACCCCGGACATCTTGGTTTTTGTAAGGGTTCGCTGAAGACCCTGATTTGAAGGTCAGAGGTAGTGAAAGCAACACCTGCAAAGATGGGGGCCAGTTGTTCAGGTAGGGGGCGATCAACCCTGGTTCAGGTTGATTTAGTAAACCGGCCCATAAGGTCGGCAAGGTCTATAACATGCGATACAGACCAGGAGGTCCGAGATGGATCACACACAGAGGTTTTATTCAATGAATGGGAAAGAATGACTGTGCATGACGGGGAAAAGTTCCCACGGGTAGGCAGTTTTGGCCCCGAGGTGTTACGAAATCTAAGGAGAAGGATATGTCTCATTAAATCTGCAAAGAGACGGATCAAACATTATGATTATTTACAGTTATGGCAACAGGAAGGTGAAATGCAAAGAGGATTGGCTCAAGCGGCTGGATCTAACCCTGTCAGAAAACTGATAGCCACCGCTCCCCCACCACCATACATAACAGGAGAGAAAGTGGTCACAGAGAAAGGCACACTGGTGTTTGATAAACATGCACTTAGCAACTGTATAGATGATAAGAATAATTGTAACGAATGTAACAATGATAAAAGTAAAACTGTTAAATGTACAACTGTTAACCTGTGCAAGTTGCACTCCATGTTAAACTTCCCTCAGGATTACAAGCAAGAAAGTGAGCCCAGCACGAGGTCGGCACCATTTCCAGCAGCCATTATACAAGACATCCAGGTGGACGCAACCAAATCGGAAAAGGCAGTAATCAAACCCCCTTACGGAGGGTCAGGTGAGGTCGTGTCCACAGGTACGTACAGTGTTATATATCACGCACAAACAAATGTATCTCATATTGTAGAACCAACACAAGATGATGTTATAATTGAATGGAACATCAAAAGACACCTGGAGTCACAGGGCAGTAAGCAAATGACAATCAGTAGACAAGCCCTGACAACGAAGCCACACCAGCTTAAGCCCCAAACCCCTGTGAGAAATTCAAATGTGATAGTTTGTTATCATTGTCACAAAGAGGGACATTTTGCAGGAGATTGTAGATCAAGAAAGATCCACAGAAGGTATATCAACCCCCTAGACAAAAACACGAGCAGAGTTATGACACACAAAATTGTAATCAGGGATCATATAGGAAGAAGTTTGGGCCGCACCTGTAATATGCAGTCAGGAAAGGTGATCATTAGGACTGATAGTAAGCCTGAGGTTACAGTCAATGAAATTGGGAGGTCATTCCGTGTAGACACAGGAACGGCCGGGTAAACTTTGTCATTTATCTGTAAATGTTTATTTCTCCCCATCTCTGACGTTCATCGGCAGAACTCAAACATCACATAGCTACTTGGTCTTTGCAGAGGTCTACCTAACCCCAGTGTGACCTACCGACATCGGTGTGTCCTGGCCAGGCACAAAAGGGTGCAGTGTGTAAATACTGGTGGGGAGGGGACTTCGCAAGGATACCAGTGGATGTGTTGGTGTGACAGCCTGACGGTGAACAGAAGATCTGACAATGGTTTTTTGTTTGTTGTTTAATGTAAAATGTGATGAATTGTTCTCTCTCTCGTTTGTTTGTTTTTTCTCTCTACTCTCTCATGTTCTTATGTTTTAAAGATGGTATGTCACACATCAGTTAGACAAATGGTAATGCAAGATTTTTGCTCCTTACAGAAAGATTGCAGATTTGGAAGGAATATTGTATCACCGGAATGTTCGTTTGGAAGACTGAGAGACAGCACCTTTGAGATGACAGCAGAGCAAGAGGAACAACAAGACTAGAGGACATAAGACATCGTAACATTTTTCTTTCCCCTCAAAGTATTTTTTTGTACCCCCATTACAAATTTCTCTTTCTCCTCCTGTAAGATGGACTCGCCCCAAGAGACTGCAGTCCGTGTTTTCCTGTTGACCATGATGTTGACCAGAGCAGTCTGTTTCGGTGAGAGTACCAGTGAGGTCGAGAAAGGATCTGGAATGGGTTCTGATGACAGAGACGGAGGTGTAAATTTCCAATAGAAACACAATCACCGAGCAAAGGCGAGTACCAGAAAATTATCTAGCAGCCATGTTATTTATAGACATTGTGAAGGATTGTTAGCTGAAGAGAACTGCATCTGTAGGCATTGCGACAACATAGTTGAGGATGGGTGCATCAAGAAATGTCAGTCCAGTTTTAATATCCACATGGACCGGCATCCATTGAGTGACTATCACTCCTTAGTGGGTAAAGTGTTAAACCAGACAGACTGTTGGGTATGCTCTCAAGTACCTCAAGGTCATAGCAAATCAGGACTAGTACCATTCCCTTTAACTGTAGGAGAGGTACTTGAGCTAAGTGCTGGGAGGCCGGTGGACAAGAGGTTTAATATCTCTAGTCCTCCTAGTTTGAAGCTCCACCAGTATCATGTGGATAGGTCGTTAGTATGCATTTCCAATCCCCGAAAGCCGGGAAATTGGGAAGTGTCATGGAGTAATCAAACCATGACCTTTTCATACAGAGCCGACAGAATGCCCATAGACACAGAACTTATACGCCAGATAGCCGACCATAGAAAATTTTTCCGGTATAGGTACACTTTAGGAAGTAGGACCATGCGAGTTGGAGAAGTATCACCAGGATACTGTGCACATATCGTACAAACAGATACGTGTACTAAACAGATGGGAGAATTAGGGTTAGGAGATTTCACATGGAAAATTTGTAACATGGTAATGTCATACTCCGTCCCATATGTTCTCCCCGATGATGCATATTTCATATGCGGGAGGAAGGCATATAAGTGGCTTGCCCCTAACTCAGAAGGATTATGTTATATTGGAAAAGTACTGCCTGAAGTAATGACTGTATCCCATAACAAAATGAAAGATATTCACCGCAGTGCCCAAGCTCCTTATACTCACACTCATTACGAGCACGTCGTTAAACGGCACCTGATAGAGAGGACAGAGCACCCAGCCTCTGATCTGATCCATAAATCCACCGGGATTCAATTCCTACTCGCGTTAGACATCACTCGTACCGCCAGAGGAGTGATAAATTATAAATATATATCTGCGCGAGCAAATTTATTAGACAATATCACCGAAATGTATGACGACACATTCAGGTACACTGGGAAAGAGTTACAAGCCTACAAAACAGAACTGGTTCAGCATAGAATGATTCTTAATTACCTCACAGCTGTGACAGGCGGGTATTGTGTTACCCTAGCAACTCAATATGGAATAAAGTGCTGCATGTACATTACAAACAGCACGGAGGACCCAGCTGAGGTCATAGACCAAAAGATGGATGACATTCTACAATTAAAGTGGGAGTTTCGAAGTAAACACAATCTCACACTCGCTGCTCTGGGTAATGAGCTAACCAGTTGGGTGTCATGGTTGAACCCACGAAATTGGTTCTCTGGTTTAGGAGAATGGGCCCAAAGTATTATTATGGATGTAGGGAAATTTCTTTTGTGTATTCTAGGAGTCGTCATATTGGTTGGCCTGATATTTAGATGCGTTCGGGCTTTAACGAAGTGTAAAGGTAGTACTAGAGTGATGAGTCTGAGGAGCGAGGACACTGTAATAACAACAACTAATTTGATTTATGACCCAACGATAGAGACAATGTTGTGATGAAAATGTGATTCCAAGGTCCGTTTCTTTCACCCGTTTCTCCTTTGTTTTCCTCCAAGGTACAAAGACATCCGCTTGGAAGAAGAATTTGACAACCTCTTTTAATACAGACCATTGATGGACTATACCACAGACCCCCAATATCCCTAGTGACTTTACATTTTTACGATAGCCCAAATACTTTAGTGACTGTAACTTTCTGGACAATGGAAAAGCTTTTGTCGCCATTTATAGCAAAAGCACCGAGAGACATCAGACAACATGTACATCAAGACAAGACATCAGACAAGACCTCAATCGGCGACTGTTTATTTAAACTCACATAGTTTACGACTGCATTTATAACGATTGCTTCTTATCTTCACCTCTACAACCTTCAGGTAATAACACATAGTCGATAGGGAATATAGACACAGATATCAGCACTCACATACCCCCCCATTCATGTATCATCAACTAAATGTGCTCCCCATTTGTTGCAACCAAAAGCCGAAAAGAGCTCGGTAAAGTTTGACAGCCCATCCACAGATCCTTGATACGGGATAAGAAGGAATTCAAATGTATACTTCGCAATACCTCGAAGCTTGATTTAAAACACGTACGGCACGATGATACATGACCCCTCAAACATGGATTCATACACACATGCTTCTACTATCTCACTAGGTCATACCTTTTTCCCACCTTCTCCTCTCCTCCCTTTTCCCAATCATAAAATGGTATTTACATGATGACATATATTTTTCTTTTGTTTGAACTGTTTTAGGAAGTGGCAGTTATTGATGACTGCCAAAGGGTGGACTGTCAAAGTCGAAAAAATATCATGCTACACGGTGCCATATATCCACCCCATTCGCGTGCCGCTGCACGTACACATTCTCTCCCGTGCGTGACCGTGCCTCCTCGGCCATGCGCTCGAGCGCATGGTATGTGCATTTACGGTAGAGTTTGTGTGCGTCTAGCGGGCGCCTCAATTGTTACATAATAAATTCAAATAGTAGGTTTTATAGGTAATGTTCCCCTTAATAATAACAGTAAGTTTGTTAATGTAACTGGTCGCTGGACAGAGGAATTCCTCTTTGCATGGTACGAAGGGTCAGACAGGGATTGAGCAGTTGTGTTTGGTACCTAACTAAAGAACATTTTATTAGAAACAATCCGGTGCTGGTTAGGTAAAGATTAATCGCTCCTGCGTATAGTTATGTCTATTAGTAGTCCCTGGACATTTACTATATTTGCGGTTCATTATCCATGCGGCGGGAATTCTGAGATTCCCTCCCACCTGAGCAGTTTGATATAGTCACAGCCCACCTGTTCAAACTAACCTATGACCTTTTGTTATGATGCGAGGAGACATTCCTGTGTCCAATGAACAATGAGATTATAGGTCCCTTTGTAGTATACTGTACGCAGTGTATATAAGGACTGCCAGCCTGGCCAGCTCAGTCTTCTCTGCCCACAACGGTTTTCATCATTGACTAACCAGGAGCTGGTAACCAGATTGCGCCTGCGATTCATTCCCAGTGTGTAAGTACTCTCTGTGACCAACTTATTCCCTGTTTGTATTTGCCATACTCTCTCTCTCTCTGTTATTGTATAAGATTGTGACGCTATTGTATATTTATATGTAGTTATTCTGCTTAGATATTGATGTTAGTTTGTGGTGTATGAATTGTTAACTGTTTTCCCCTTTTTACATAGCTAGATATTGTTAGTAAAGGTTTTGGAACCTTAGCAAGGTATTGTGTGTTTATTACATTGCTGAGAGTATTCAGAGCGTCTCAATCGCTCAAGAGGCTTTCATACAATAGAGGTTAATTAGCATTGCATTGTGCTCACATTACAAAACCAAGGTTTACAGTATAGGCTCAGCCTTTCATTGAGTTGCATACAAGGTTTACTGAGTGTCATCCCGTGAGCGTCTGTGCCGCTCGTGTTCCCCTCGTGGTCACGAGCGTCCGCTACGCTGGTAGCGTAGCATTACGGTAGTCGGCCGCCTATAGCGTGCTCGACACCAAGCGTTAAGCTGTGAGCGAGTGTGCCGCATGTGCATCTCGACCACGGCTAAGCGTCTGTTACGCTAAGTGCATACCCTTACGGTACCCCATACGCCAATTGCGTACTGAGTCTCTTACCCATATATAGTGAATGTTATAAGATAAATATTTAGCTTTATCAGGACTTTATCATTTGCTTTGGAGCGAACCAGCCACACTGGTCTTTTGGATGTGGACATCTGTGCAATATACAATTGGGATACAGTATATGGCAGCATGTAAATAATATCAGCAGTGAGAATAATTATTTAATGAAAACATGCATTGCATTTTTTATGCTTTTATTTTATGTGATTGAATAAAATGTTTACATAGTAATGATCAGTATCTAGCGCTCTCTTGTGATATTGCATGTTTCACAATTACTTAGTATCTATTTGAGTATCGCAGAATACTCATGTGGGAGCAGCTATAAGTATATAGATATCAGTATATCAATTCTATTATATAAATTGGGTGACCAACAGCTTTATTTTGTGCCTTATATCAGAGCGCCTGATTTGATAATTTTAGGAGTCATAATTATCAAGCACTAAGGTACTGCTATGACCTTGTTACTTTGGATGCAGAGATATAGCTGGGGACGGGTCACAGATGGCGGGAAAGATGAAGGAGACTAGTACTACAGCAGAATATTGTGTGCTTTTGGCGTTGATGCTGTGCGGCTGGCAGAAGATAGCTGTGAGACCCTGGGAGAGATGTGGGCAGCACCTGCTGGCGGCATGACTGGTGGGGATGTCACAGTGACAAATGCAGCATCACCATGGTTAGGGCCAGACTGTGTGCACTTTCACCTATCACCCAATGCATTCCTCTTTATTTTTATTTTTTACTTTTCTTTATTGAAGCAATAGATCACAACATATGTAATTGTGTTTGAATAAAACATTACATATACAGTAGTGAAGTACATCAGAAGTTTCAAAAGTATAGTATCAAAGAACGAAGACATATATAAGGATGACAAATATATCATACAATAAAGAATATACTGTATGAGATAGGAAGGGTCAGGAGTTATGGCAATCAGACTAAGCTTGTTAAATGGAGATGGGAAGATCTTAGAGAGAAACTCTAGTTTCGTACAATACAGTATTATGGAAGCAACTGGTAATGGCCTCTTTAATGGGTCTAGGTAGGATTTCAATGAAACTTTCCCAGGTGGCGAAAAGAGATTCAGTACGAGATTCTTTCTGAAGAGAGGCCTCCAGCCAATCCATGTGGCAAATGAAAAATAATTTATCTTTAAACATGTCTAAAGTAGGTATTGAACTTTGTATCCACATATGTAAGATTGATTTTCGGGCGGCAGAGGATATCGCCAAGAGTAATCTCTTGACCTCTCTAGGGACTCGAGTATTGGTGGTTAATAGGCCAAAATTGCCCATTCAGGGGTAAGGGAAGCATAATTGACCAGATGCTGAGAAGCTGCTTTACCAATTAGCTCTCTGCGCTATTTATTATGGTATGGCTGATGTTCAAATGATCAAACTACAAATTTTACTATATTTCATATGTTTTAATACACATAAAAATTAGACCGGTCTAAAATATCATAAACAATGTAAAACAATAATAATCAATATTATCAAAAATACTATAGACTTAACACAAGGAGGTGGAGCCAAGCTACTATATGCCCAGTTCTCGTAATGGACAAATAGTTTTAACTATACTTCAGTCCGCATAATAAACTTATTAAAATGCACATTCATTTATTTCTGTAACCCATGTAGGGATATGAGTTCCTTAAGTGCTTTTTAAAGATGAACAATGTTCCATATTCAACTGCTCGTCAGCAAAGACAGAAATAAAGCATGAAAATGCGCTCCTGGACGGAGCCTTACGTGTAATAACCGTCCGTGCTGTGTATCGCAAATTGAAGCCCCCAAAGGTCTGTGTCGCGGTCCCGGTTTCAGGGGATCAAGCGTCTGCAATGACGCCCGCTGATGACGAGGGTATCCAGCCACAGGGATCAACGAGACCGCACCGTTTTGGTGCTGCTTGCAAGCACCCAGGTCCCGGTCTCTCTCCTCTCAATTGCTGACGGGCTATTGTTGGTGGCGATGAACAGCAATATTGGTAGGTTCAAGAAGAATATATGGGTCCAAAATCCACACTTCTGACGCGTTTCGCTCCTTTTACAGAAGCTTTATCCATCATTCTTCATCGCCACCAACAATAGCCCGTCAGCAATTGAGAGGAGAGAGACCGGGACCTGGGTGCTTGCAAGCAGCACCAAAACGGTGCGGTCTCGTTGATCCCTGTGGCTGGATACCCTCGTCATCAGCGGGCGTCATTGCAGACGCTTGATCCCCTGAAACCGGGACCGCGACACAGACCTTTGGGGGCTTCAATTTGCGATACACAGCACGGACGGTTATTACACGTAAGGCTCCGTCCAGGAGCGCATTTTCATGCTTTATTTCTGTCTTTGCTGACGAGCAGTTGAATATGGAACATTGTTCATCTTTAAAAAGCACTTAAGGAACTCATATCCCTACATGGGTTACAGAAATAAATGAATGTGCATTTTAATAAGTTTAATATGCGGACTGAAGTATAGTTAAAACTATTTGTCCATTACGAGAACTGGGCATATAGTAGCTTGGCTCCACCTCCTTGTGTTAAGTCTATAGTATTTTTGATAATATTGATTATTATTGTTTTACATTGTTTATGATATTTTAGACCGGTCTAATTTTTATGTGTATTAAAACATATGAAATATAGTAAAATTTGTAGTTTGATCATTTGAACATCAGCCATACCATAATAAATAGCGCAGAGAGCTAATTGGTAAAGCAGCTTTGGGAATCAGCACAGGGACCACCTGTGCTAATTATTCTGACTTGAAGACCCCAAGTCAGTAGCTCTGTATTGCAGCTTGAGAATAATTAATTGATGATATATTAATTAAATTCAATTAAGCGCCTGGTTGCAGTTTGTGTGTTGTGCGCAGATGCTGAGAAGCAAAACGCCATACCACCAGCCATAACCGTCTGAGAAGGGGGCAAGCCCAGAAGCAATGGTAGAGATTGGCATTCCGCTGTCCGCACTTAGGGCAAGAGGAGTCATCTAAAAGACCCATTAAAAACCCTCTGTGAGGGAAAATGTAAGAGCGATTAAAAATATTAAGGTACATCTCTGTGTATTCGGCAGCAGGGAATGTAGTGACTGAAATTTGCAACATCTTTAACAGAGCTTCTACAGTGAGAGATGGACAATGTTCCAGCCATTGAGCTATTCTGGTCCTAAAGGAGGAATGTTCCACTGAGGTTCTAAGACATTATATGAGGAGATAGCTCCTTTAAACAAAGGTAACTGTAATAGCATCTTATCCAGAGGGTTGTCCCAATCACTCGCTGGTATTAGTTTGGAAACCCTCCGCACATAGGGGGTCATTCCGAGTTGATCGCTAGCTGCCGTTGTTCGCAGCGCAGCGATCAGGCTAAAAATCAGCATTTCTGCGCATGCACCGCAATGCGCATGCGCGACGTACGGGTACAAAGGCCTTTGTGGTTTTGCACAGGTTCTAGTGAAGCTTTCAGTCGCACGGCACAACGCAAGAAGATTGACAGGAAGGGGGCGTTTCTGGGTGTCAACTGACCGTTTTCAGGGAGTGTTTGGAAAGACACAGTCGTGCCGGGGAAAACGCAGGCGTGGCTGGGCGAATGCTGGGCGGGTGTGTGACGTCAAAAGCCATCCCTCCAACATTAGAATCAACGCACACGAAGAGTACGTCCAGGGCTGGTCTTGTTTTGCACAAAATGTTTTTGCAGGTGCTCTGCTGCACAGGCGTTCGCAATTATGCAAAGCGAAAATACACTCCCCCGTGGGCGGCGACTATGCGTTTGCACGGCTGCTAAAAACTGCTAGCAAGCGATCAACTCGGAACGACCCCCAGAGTGCTGAGCTTGAAGGAAGGCAGGGAGGGTGTCCGGTTACCTGGAACCCCCCCCCCTCCCCCCACACCTCCTCTTGGCCAGTTGCTTAAATCATGACAACAATAGCAATGGTATATAATATGAATACTAGAGCTGCTGCCACAACATGCAGTTTAAGGGACAGAGTAGAGCTGCTGCACATGCCCAGTGGCAGCAGCTTCTTCTGCCAGGTTTGTGTGTGTGTGTGGATCTGAGCCCTAAATCAGTGCACTGGACCAGGGAGTAGCTGCCAGGAAGAAGAGACAGGTGCCTTACTAAGAGGTGGAAGAATGTGTGCTTAGAAAGTGTAGTTCTGTGTGTCTCCTGGTTCTATTATGATAGTGTATTTATTATTGGACGTTTAACCTTTTCCTGACCACTTATTTTATTTATATTAGTTAAATATGTTTGCTACAGCCTGTACCAGTGGTTCTTAAACTGTGTGCCTAGGCAGTGATAGCGCTGAGCGAAAAAAATTGTGGGTCCTAGGGACCCCTCACTATAAAAAATTGGGGTCCTACTCCACCGTTCTGGGTCCAATCACACTTTATGAGGGCCGGGGTGAAGGAAGGCAGCAGTTGGGACAATGAGGGGGCCAGGTGGCAGCTTATGACAGTGCCGGGGGCAGTTAGCATTTAGGATAGAGGGGGAAAAAGCAAGTAGCAGTTGGGGCAGAAGCAGGGAGAAGTTGGGGCAGAGCTGGAAGTAGAGGTGGCTGTAAAGGCATGCAGCGCTGGGGGTAGGGAGAGGGTAAGTTCAGACAGCAGTTGAAACAGTGTTGGGGTGGCTAGTGGCAGGCAATGCTGGGAGTAGTTAGGGGATAATTGTAGATAGCAGCTGTGGCAGTACTGGGGGGGCAAGGATGGAGTTAGGGGCAGGAAGTACTGGGGGTAAGAAAGAGGCATGGCTAGATAGCAGCTGGGGCAGTGGTGGCGGCATGGAGGGGGTTAGGGGTTGGTAGTATTGGGGGTATAGAGGAGGCACGGGTAGATAGCTGGGGCAGTACAGGGTGGTAAGGAGGGAGTTAGGGGCAGGAGGTACTGGGGGTAGGGATGCGGCTTGGGTAGATAGCAGCTGGGGCTGTACTGGAGGGCAAGGAGGGGGTTAGGGGCAGAAGTACTTGTAGGGAGGGGGCATGGATAGATACTGGGGGTGAAAGGGGGCATGGGTAGATACTGTGGGTAGGGGGTATCTGGGGCAGTACTGGGGGAAAGGAGGGGGTTAGGGACAGGAAGTACTGGGGGAAGGGAGAGGGCATGGGTAGATACAGGGGGCAAGGGGTAGCTGGGACAGTACTGGGGGGGCAAGGAGGGGTTATGGACAGGAAGTACTAGGAGTAGGGAGGGGGCATGGGTAGATACTGGGGGCAAGGAGGGGGTTAGGGGCACAAAGTGCTGGGGGTAGGGAGACAGCATGGGTAGATACTGGGGGCGGTAATAGGTGGGACAGTGCAGAGGGGCAAGGCAGGAAGTACTGGGGGTAGGGTAAGGGTAGATGGCTGCTGGGGCACCGGAGACACGACTTCTACACGTGTGTGGCTGGCAGCGGGGACTGCGGGCGTATATGACAGCACCCCTATATTACTATACACATCTTACCAGGTGCCGAGTGCGGGAAGTAAGGCTGAGGAAGTTGCTGTGGCTGTATGTGGGCACTCTCCAATGATGGCATCCTGGTCAGCGGAGCTGCAGCCAAGGAGAGGATGCTGAAGCGCTGGGTGTGTAGGAGGGGTGACGGACAGTATCTAGGAGGCGATGTCCGATGCTCGGCAGAAGCTCTTTTCGGCACTCGTGAGACAGCTCCGCCGGTGTCTGTCACAGGAAGTGGGTGAAGGCTGAAGAAAGACATTCCGCTACCCAGGAGGTATGCTAGCTGCTGCTGCTGCTGCATGGGTTGTTACTGTGAAGCAGTGGGGTCAGGCCGCTCTGAAGCGGCTGGCCGCTGTCAGCGTATCAAGGCAGATAAGTGGAGTAGGTCAGTGAATTCTTATTAGCTGACTATTAGCTGACACGGAGCACGCAGGCATCAGCGCGTCCTGCCGGACCCGCTCATTTTTTTAAAACTGGGTCAAGCAGGATGCTGTTCACTGGTACTGTTACTAACACACTTATTGCTCACTGTCTCTGTACAGTACTGCGAGCTGGCTGTTATACAAACAACTGGGATAGCTCTCTGGGCTGACTGAAATGGCTGATGCAGGCTGTCAAAGAATTATCAGTGACTGATGCTGTCTCACTCTACCTGTGACACACTGCTCTCTAATACCCCTTTTCCACTAGCTCAAAAAACACAGTTTCATTTACCCGTGTTTTTTGCAAGTGGAAAAGGGTCCCCCCGCAAAAACCCGGATCAAGTGACCCGTGAATCCTACCCGGGTAACTACCTGGTTAGGACACGGGAATGATCCGAGTAGGGTTGTAGTGTAAACGGGAGCCGTCTCAAATCGACACGGCTCCCATTTACACTGTATGGAAGTGTGATCTCCCAGCGCCGCCCCTGCCGCGTAACTAGCAGCATCACCAATCCGGCAATATGCCGGGTTGGTGACTGCTGATGGGAAAGGGGGCTGAGCACGGACCGCAGCCGGGTAGCACCCGTGTCAGGCTCCCGGCTGCGACCTGTGCTCATAGGTGGAAAAAGGGTATAACTTTCTCCCTGCTGAAGCAGGCTCTGTAGGAGATGTACTAAGCAGTGATAAAAGTGGAGAAGTGAGCAAGTGGAGGAGTTGCCCATGGCAACCAATCAGCATTGACGTAACATTTATAACTTGCATACTGTAAACGTATACAGAGCAGCTCCACTCCACAAGCTCACTTCTCCATTTTTATCACTGCTTAGTACATGTCCCCCTCAGAGTGTCTGTTATGACTGATGCTGTCTGTCAGTGAGGCTAGTAATGGCAGGCACTGATTGAGTGAAGTTTCCCTGTTTGTAGCTGGTTGTCCCCTGGCCCTCCAATGCAGCTTACCATATAATCAGGCAGATGTCTCATGGGCTGACAGTCTCCCTGTTGTCAGGTTGTGCAGCACACTTTTTTCCACAGTGCGATTGCCTGGCTGAACGGAACTCCGTTTCTCTCTCTTGTCAGGCAGTCTGTGTGGCTCTCCAATCGCAGTTCCTGTCAGCCTGCTTCTCACTCTCACCACACAGCACACTCTGGCTACTGGTGTATGGTGCCCGGCGCAGTCCCGTCCTCAAAAGCGGTTTTCAGGGGCTCTCCTCAGCGCAGTCTCTCTCCACAGAGCTCTGAGGTAACACTCCTGAGTTTTATGTCACTGTACACAGGAATTTTGAACGGGGTATCACACTTTCTCTGTCTCCATGTTCCTTCCCTGTCAACCTCTGCCTCCCTTGTCACCATCTACCTCCCTTGGTTACATACTGCCCTTTGCCTCCTTTTGTCGCCCTTTATCTCTCCCTGCCACCCTCTGCCTCCCCTGTCACGCACTACCTTCCGTCACTCTCTGCCTACCACTGACGTCCTCTGCCTCCCCGTGTTGCCCTTTACCTCTGTATGTCACTCTCACCATACCCATCACTTTTTGTCTCTCCCTGTCACCCTTTGAATCCCCATGTCACTCTCTGCCTTTTCCTATAGCCATATGCCTACCTCTGTCGCTCTCTGCCTTTCCCTGTTACCCTCTGCCTTGCCTCTTTCTTGTGGTAATGTGGTGCACTATCGGCATTTAACAAACTCATGGTGAGAAGGGGAGGGAGGCCAAAGCATGTTTTTGCACTTGGGACACCGCTCGCAAGTTCTCCACTATGTAAAGGAAGTTGCTGTCCACCTTGACTGAACCAACTTACATTCAGAAGGACATAAGGAAGAATCAAGTTGCCTGTAGAGCCCCCAGATTAAGCCATTTGCAAACAAAGAAGACCTACAGCGTAGTATGTTATTTATTCCTTTGCCAGCATATAAGAATCGTCAATTACTGCAAATTATGGCCCTTATTCAGTATCAATCGTAAAAGTCAATGCGCTGCGGCCACATAGCTTTTGCGCAGACTTTCAGATTGCGATCGTATCCCAGAAGGAAATGCCTGCTACAATCAGTGGGCACTGATATATAATCAATACAGTCACACTGACTGTGGGGGGGTAATAATGAGTATTATAAGAGATGGGGGACCTGCTAGGCTGCAACAATCAGTAAGGGGAGGGGAAGGGGGGGGGGCACTCATATATAATACAATTAACATTAATGTGATTGGGTGTAATAATAAGTATTATAAGGTATGTGTGCCTTCACTACAATCAGTGAGGGGGAGGAGGGGTGGGACTGATATATAATCAATACAGTCACTGACTGAGGGATGTAATAAGGGGTATTGTAAAATACTCTTATAAAATGGCGTCAGTGAGCGACGGGATTATAATGAGTATTTTGGGCGATGGAGCGTGCTACAATATTTAAGCCTGGGTTACTCATATACTGTGACAGTTCCAGAGGTGGAGCTGCAGCGCAGTCCAAAATTCAAATAGAGGACCCACACCTTCTGCCAGTAAACCTCACCTATGATGTATGGCAGAGTTTGTGGGGGAGGTTGGTGCGGCTCCCCTGTTTGAATTATGGACTGTGCTGCAGCCCCACCTCTGGACCCTCCACGGCTCATATACAATGCAGTTAGTGAGTGAGGGTGTAATAATAGGGTGTGGGGACCTGCTACATTCAGTGAGGGGAGCACTAATCTAAAATACAGAAATTGAGTGGTGTAATAATAGAAATTAGAGGGGAGGGGACAGGATGCAGTTATGTGACCGATTAGACAATTAGTGTTATGGATTGTTTGACAAAGGGGGCCCTAAATAGATATCTTGTTTAGGGCCCCATGTGGACTATACAGTATCTACCTCTTGTTTGAAGCACTGGTCTTTGGGCCTGTCTCAGTGATGTACACCAACGTCTTTGCAGCTGCTGTGCGAAAATATGTAAATGTTGCTGCTGCCGGGATTTGAATAACATGACCACTTCTCAGATCTGCCGATTGTGTACAAAGATGTAACCATCGGACAAACATTGGTCACGCAGCATGGCCGGTGTAAGTAAGACGCCAGAATCATGCTTACTGTGTACGAGTCGCCACTCCACTATTAACTCCCAATAAAGCTCCCCCAGTATGCACATCATTGAAATTAGGACTTTCTCTGAATCAGGCCCTGTGTCGCAGTTTAGGGCAAGAATATTTGCTACTTTGTTCTTTACAGTATCTGTGAACTGGTAAAGCTGAATGATCTATGACCTGATGATAGTCATTAGCCACTTTACTGGTACTTTGTCATATAGAGTTGAGGACTAGTCTGGTAGAACACCGGGCCTATTTCAGATGTGGTTGGAATGAGCAGCATCAGGAGGCGTCCGGTATAAGTAGACATACATTAATGATCCATGCTGTGTCCTAGGACTCAGCATCGTTTCACCTGCGACACGATCGGCCAGCTGCCTGACCCATGTGGTCATGCAAGCCGGCCGCCACAGCTCCGACCAAGTGGACAGGAAATCTCCTTCTTCTGACGGATAATCTGGCCTCAGCACTGTCCCAAATGGAGGTGATATGGACCCTGTCACTGCCCCCTCCATGCCCCCAAAAGGCTGTAGACTGTCAATCTCTTGATGTCCACCGACGCAAGGTCCATTCTGCATAAGCGCAGTACGAGTCTGGTGCATGCGCAAGTACCAAACATCTGTATTTTGCGCTATGTGCCTCAGATTCTTTTAATGTTATCTGATCATCATTTGTTGTTGTGAGTACACATTTTTTTTCTTCATTGACTTCATAGCCAGTTACTGTCTTTATGTACTTCTCTGTCCATTTGGTTTCTAGGGTTTTGTGATGATGAAGAAGGACTTTACAAGTGGGGCATAGACAATCCTTACTATACAGTGAAAACAAAAACAACTAATAGAAAACTTGAACATGTGTCTTATATAACATTTTTATGTTGTCTTGACTCTTTTTTGACATATTTGATTTATTACTTGCACATCCTGCCTTTGATTTTGCAGCAGTCAATTTTCTTTTATTTAAGTGCGTGTACCAATCACCTAGTATATTTTCCCCTTTCTAAAAGCTGGAATTATGTTTTTAAAAAGTGTGAGTCAAACGCATCAAGAAGGCGACCACAGCTCCCTTGTCACTTAGAGACACATCATGCCTCTCTCCTTCAAGAGGAAGACTGCTGGGACTGAAATGAGATTAAAGTGCTTATATAGAATGGCACAGCAAAACCTGTCAAGATAGCACATCAAAGCAATTACAGGATGTCACTGGTCCTCCTACAATCTTGTTCTAAAGTTAGAGCTAACAAAAGAATTCTTAGTTACATAAAAATAGAATGTTTGAGACACTGAACATTTAATTTAAAGGCAACATGATTTCCTAGGGTAGCTATTATCAAAATTGATTATCTGGGTTTACATTTTCGGCTCGTGCCACACCAGCGTTTTATATATTAAAGCTCAGAAAATTATTTGGAGCTGTTTCATTAGTGTTTTAGAGTATTTTTATTTTATCTTCTACAGAAAAAAAAAGCAGTTTTATATTCCACAATCATTTTTGCAGCTTGTGTGTGACGTGTTAAGCTGGGTACACACTAGACCAGGGGTGGCCAACCAGTCAGAGACAAAGAGGCAAAAAAAATTGTTAGGTACATCAAAGAGCCGACATCGAGTCGAAGGCGCACATGCAAAAATGGGGTGTGGCCTTGTGCCTGCTAGGCCACGCCCCTCATATAAAATAAATTGAAAAGGCCAGATCCAACATAAAATACATTAAAAAAAAGCCACTTCCACATAAAATTATTGTAAAAGCCAAATCCACATAAAATATATTGGAAAAGCCAGATTCACATAATACACTTCAGCTACCCCATGTGTCACTCCAGCCAGCACCCTCTTGTCACTCCAGCCAGCACCCTCTTGTCACTCCAGCCAGCACCCTCCTGTCACTTCAGCCAGCATCCTGCTGTGTCAGTCCAGCCAGCTCCCCCACGTGTCACTCCTGCTAGCACCCTCCTGTGTCACTCCAGCCAGTTTTCCCATATATCATTCCTGCCAGCACCCTCGTGTCACTTCAGCTTCCCACAACTCATGCCATTGCAGCAGCCCCTTATGTGTCCTTTGTTTGCTGGTGGGAGTGTCATCTCTAGTATCTGGCTCCCTCAGTTCTAAGTCCCCGTAGTGCTGATGTGAGTCTTTGTGGAGTGCAGTGGTTACCGGATCTGTTGTGGTCATGTGACTTTGTGTTTTAGGAGCCACATTTGAAGAAAGAAAGAGCCACATGTGGCTCAAGAGCCACTGGTTGGCCACCGCTGCACTAGACAATATGGGCCTAAATATGGGACAAAACCATGTGCACTGCGGGGGGGGGGGGGGGGGGGGCTGGAGGGGGCAGAGACATGTGCAGAGAGAGTTCGATTTTGGGTGGGTTATTTTGTTTCTGTGCAGGGTAAATACTGGCTGCTTTATTTTTACACTGCAATTTAGATTTCAGTTTGTACACACCCCACCCAAATCTAACTCTCTCTGCACGTTATATCTGCCCCTCCTGCAGCAGGGACGTGCAGTTAGAGGAGGTAGGGTTATAGGCCCTACACACTGGCCGATCCGCCGCCGGCGACCCGTCGGCGGGGGGCAGTGACGGGGGAGTGAAGTTTCTTCACTCCCCCCGTCACCCGGCTGCATTGATGTGCAGGCAAATATGGACAAGATCGTCCATATTGGCCTGCATGTACAGCTGACGGGGGACCAGCGATGAACGAGTGCGGGGCCGCGCATCGTTCATCGCTGGAGCCTCCACACTTCACGATATGAACGTTATCTCGTTCATTAATGTGTCATAAGTAATTTCTTTATATTATGCTACCCATTTCAGTACTTTTAATCAGTTTGGGAGGCGCTGATAGCAGTGTCTCCTGTTAACAATAGAAATGGGATAAAACGGGGAGGGGGGGGGGGGCGCAAACACTGGGCCATGAAAGCCCAGTGAAAAACTGAGGGGTAAGCGACACTTATGCAAGTGCCTCGTTGACAGGGGAAACCCGCCCCTGTCAGCGAGGCAGATGTGATTGGACAGCAGATCCAGTACTGGATCCGCTGATCCTATCACCCATACGCGGTGGGGTGAAGCGGCGGCGGGACCCAATGTTGGAGCTGCGCTGCCTGTCACTACAGCAGCAGGAGCTATGGATGCAGCGGGCCCAGAACGCCAGAGCTGGGGGCCACGCGGTGGAGCTGGCCAGCACTGTGCAGCACTGGTACTGTATCTCTCCTTCCTCCTCCTACGCCCTTGGGATGGGGGCCCATCACCACACAGGCGAGAGGGGGGAGTTGGCCTGGGTGGGAAGTGACTGGGCAGCTCACCCTCAGATCACCTGGACTGCAGCTCACTCCCAGATCACCTGGACTGCAGCTCTCCCCCAGATGATCTGGGGATGAGCTGCAGTCCAAGTGATCTGGGGGTGAGCTGCAGTCCAAGTGATCTGGGCCAGATCACTTGGACTGCAGCTCACCCCCAGATCACTTGGACTGCAGGGACAGGGAGGAATAAATAAAATAAATGTAAAAAAAATTATATATATATCACAGCCGCCCGCCGCCCACCACTGACCAACACTCACTGCCGCACGCGGCACCGCCACTGAAAGCTGACTACCGAAGACCACAACTGGCGGTGGTCAGAGGGACATCGACGCCACAGCAACAAAGGACAGCTTAGTACCGCCACATCCCCTGCAGACCATGGGTTCCTCCGCCGCCGCCGCCGACAGTTTCTTCTGCACCTCCGTTGCAAATATCAGGTAATGTTTCCCTGCTTCCCTATGTCCCTGCTGTCACTCTCCCTGTCCCTGCTGTCACTCTCCCTGTCCCTGCTGTCACTCTCCCTGTCCCTGCTGTCACTCTCTCTGTCCCTGCTGTCACTCTCTCAGTCACTGCTGTCACTCTCTCTCTCCCTGTCCCTGAAATGTGGATCATACTGTGTGCTATAATGTGAATTTCGGTTCATGCTGTGTGGTATAAGGTGAATGGGGCACCAGTATAGTATAAGGGGTCCAACTACACTGAAGGACAAGCCCCCATTTGAGTGGCCATGCCCCCTTTTCCGGAGGCGCGCGCATAACCAGTGCCTCCCCAGGCAATGTCCTCACCTCACGTCACTGCCCTGTGGTGCACATGGTTTTGCCCAACTGCTAACAAATTTGCTGCTGCGATCAACTTTGAATTACCCCCACAATAGGGCCCTTTGTTCACTGGTCTGAGAGCAAAAAATACAATGAATAAATGTTTACAGAAGTATATTTTCCTTAAATATGTTGAAATTCAAAATGTGGCTAATTTTTTTTACTTAATGGAAACTTTTTCTTGGCAGATGAGGTTTCTTAAAATTCTTCCTGTTGGTCAGAAGCATTCTGGATTGTATTTGCACAAGGACATTATAACCAGAAAACACATATAATTAGATCAATGCTGAGCATTGAAATAAGTAATATTTATGTATGTTATATCTGCCCCCCCTCCCCCCCTGCAGTGCACATGGTTTTGCCAATTAGCTAACAAATCTGCTGCTGCAATCAGATCTGAATTACTCCCTATGTCGTCCGATCCAGCGGATTGGACCGACATATTGGGGACATTGTCTAGTGTGTACCTGCTATGTCACTGAAGATGCGCACTCCCGCTTATCATCAGCGACATACTCCGTTGGCCATACATGCTGGACTGATGGGGGATGCCATTAGCAAAAGCCATGCTGCCAAATGCAGCATGGCCACCACTGTCGCTCCAGGCATCGACAAGTGTGTATGCACTTGCTGATGCCAGCTCCCCCACTAGGTCCCATCGTTGCCATGGGGTACTCATATTATCTAGTTTGTACCCAGCTTTAGACACTTCATTTTAATATACCTGAATTTCAGTATTCAGTATTTGTTATTATTTGGTAGGGCAAAATACGGGATGTAGTTGGCATTCTGACATACGGGATCCCGGCGCTCAGAATACCAGCACCAGAATCCCAACAGCTGTCAGAATGCCGATGCCGGAATCCCGAACGTAAGTATGCCTGGGAGGGTTAGGGTTAGGCTTTGGGGGGAAGGTTAGGGTTAGGCTGCGGGTTTAGGCTGCAGGAGGAAAGGGTTAGGGTTAGGCTCCTGGGGGGTAAGGGTTAGGGGGAGAGTTAGAGATTAGTTGAACGCCCCTGTCAGGATTTTAGGCAGTGGGGATGCCGGTGTTTGTGTTCTGACCACTGGCATCCTGACTGCCGGTATCCCATACCCCACCCAAAATACAACATGTAGATTTCATAAGTCTAAGATGCTTTGGAAACCACTAGTGTGCCAGCAAAGAACAGACCAATCAGAGGCATAACCAGTACTTTGTGGGACCTATGACAACATTTTGAACAGGCCCCTGTCCCAGTGCTTTAAGAGAAACACTTTTCTGCAGCATGTGTTTTATAATAATGCCCTAGTTGATTGAACCATAATAGTGCTCTAGTTAATGTCATGCCCCATAGTAGTGCCTTAGTTTTTTTTTAATGAACTATAATTTATTAGTTCACATTATGTCATATAGTAGGACTGGCAGTATACATTGGGTCTAATTCAGATGTGGCTGGAGTTGCTATCACGAGCAGGAGCGGTCCTTGGTGCAGGCAAGCAGTGCCTGCGCCCGGGGTGCTGCGGCCTGGGAGCACAGCCGCAGTCACCCCGCAGGCACCGCCGCCTGCCCGCACCCCGCTCCCCACTCCCCCGGCTGCAGCAGACGCCGTGGGCTGTGTGGGCGTCCGCTGCAGCCGGCTCCAGGGACAGACACTAGAGGTCAGTATTGACCTCTAGTGTCAGTGCGGCGCTGCTATGCGAGAGACGTCATGACGTCTCTCCCATAGAGAAGAGCCGGTGGCCAGACGGAGCAGCAGCAGCGGTCGGGAGCGGGGCAGTAGTAAGTATTTTTTTTTTATTTTTTTTTGTGTGTGTTTGACTGGGGGCACAACAACAGGAGGCACAGCAGCAGGGGGCACATCAACAGGAGGCACAGCAGCAGGGGGCACAACAACAGGAGGCACATCAGCAGGGGGCACATCAACAGGAGGCACAGCATCAGGGGGCACATCAGGGGGTACATCAACAGGAGGCACAGCAGCAGGGGGCACATCAGGGGGTACATCAACAGGAGGCACAGCAGCAGGGGGCACATCAACAGGAGGCACAGCAGCAGGGGGCACAACAGGGGGCACATCAACAGGAGGCACAGCAGCAGGGGGCACATCAACAGGAGGCACAGCAGCAGAGGGCACAACAGGAGGCACAGCAGCAGAGGGCACAACTATTTGGGGCACAGCAGCAGAGGGCACAACTATTGGGGGCACAACGACAGGGGGCACAGCAGCAGAGGGCACAACAGGGGGCACAGCAGCAGAGGGCACAACTATTGGGGGCAAAGCAACAGGGGGCACAACTACTGAGGCAAAGCAACAGGGGGCACAGCAACAGGGGGCACAACTACTGGGGCAGAGCAACAGGGGGCACAACTACTGGGGAAAAGCAACAGGGGGCACGGCTACTGGGGGCAAATCAACTGGGGGGCACAACTACTTGGGGCATAACTGTGGTCACGCCCCTCACCTATGAAGCCACGCCCCTATTTTTTGGCGCGCACCTCCGGCACGCACTAATTTTTTGCTGAGGTGGGGTGCGCCAGTGGAAACTTTTGCACTGGACGCCACAAAGTGTAGAACCGGCCCTGATCACGAACGCTGTATGGTGATGCAGCAGGAGGTGTCTATTACAAGCAGACACCTTCTGCCGCAGTAGTGATCCGACCTGCATCCTAGGACGCAGCATCAGATCATTCCATCACCAGCTAGCAGCTTAAGGCACCCATTGTGTCATGCAAAGTACACAAACTTTCAATATTATTCGGACGCCTGACCATTACACCAAAGGGGACTGTAATGTCATTGTATTCAAATACATATATTTTAATATGGAGTTGGTACACCTTTTGCAGCTTTAACAGCTTCAACTCTAATTGAAATGCTTTCTATACGATTTTGGAGTGTTTCTGTGGGAAATTGTGCCATTCGTTGTGTGGAGCATGTATGAGGTCAGGCAATGATGTTGGGCAAGAAGGCACCATTCCAGTACATCCCAAAGGTGCTCGATGGGGTTGAGGTCAGGACTCTGTGTGGGCCAGTCAAGACTTTCACACCGAACTCATCAAACCATGTATTTATAGTCCTGATGAAATAGAAAAGGGCCTTCCCCAAACTGTTGTCACAGAGTTGGAAGCATAGCATTGACCAAAATGTCTTGGTATGCTGAAGCATTAAGACTGCGCTTCACTGGAGATAAGGGGCCTAGGCCAAAGACTGAAAAACAGTCCCATAGTATTATACCTCCTCCACCAAACTTCACGGTTGGCATAATGCAGTAAAGCAGGTAACATTTTCCCGGCATCTGCCAAACTAAGACTCCACCATTTGACTGCCAAACAGAGAAGAACACTACAAAACATGTTCCCACTGCTCCAAAGTCCAGTGTCGGTGTGCTTTACACCAGGGCTGCAACTAGCAGGGGTGGGGGTGTGGTGGCTAAGAGAGCATGTTCCCATGGGTGCAGGATGTGATGGGGTGCCAAAAAGTGGTAAGCTTCCAGGGGAAGTCCCGAGCAGCAGCTATGGCACCTGGGAAATGTAGTATTGGCTATTGCAGCCCTATGTCTGTCTAGGCAGCGCTGGTCTCGGCGGTGACATATTGCAGACTCCCTGAAGGCAGCCGGGAGTGCGGTGCAGGTGATTTACCTACCACATTGTTCATTTTAGCAGTATTGGGTGAGATGGGCTGGCAGTGTGACAGGCTGTGCTGGGTGGGGGTGAGCAGCTATCACCGCAGCACACATCGGCTACCCATGTACGGAGGGTTACACCTCACTTCAGCTGCGGGTGACAGCCCTTTTCCTCTGTTTGCTAGCACCTCTCACACAGCTGGAGCTCAGGAGCACCCAGGTCCTACTGAGCATACAGCATCCCCTACTGTATTATGTGATTGATGCTGTACTGTGTGTCAGAGACAATTCAGTACCCTGTGCTGTATTACTGTATGTGATTGGTACTGTCAGGGCTGGATTGAGGCTGGTGGGTGCTCAGAGCAACAGAGGTTATGGGGGCTCCCACCACTAAAATTGTCAAAACAAGGACTTCCGCTTCCGGCCCCGCTGATGAGAGCCGCACGATAGTGCGCACAGTTTTAACACAGATGCTGCACAATTAGACTCCCCTGTGACCTACAGGGAAATGGTGACTGCAGTTAGGGAAGCCATAGGCCCCCTTATCACTGCACAAACAGCCAGCATCACACAGCAGCTGGACAAACTCACTCAAAGAGTCCAGGACACTGAACAGAGGCTGGGGGCTATATTTTCAGATGTGACAGATCTTCAAACCTTTTCTACCAAACAAAGGAAACTACGACACTCGATAATTAACAAACTGCAAGATTTGGAGAACAGATTGCGCAGAGATAATTTACGGGTTGTTGGGATCCCTGAAGACGTAAAAGGTTCCGCCCTCTATGTTTTTATAAGAATCACTCTCCCAGAATTACTTCAAATTTCTGATCAGTGCCAGGATATGGTAATTGAATGGGTGCATCGGCTAGGGCCGGTACGCAACCAAACAGGTGCACGTCCCCGTGTGGTCATCTTCCGTATCCTTAATTATGCACACAAAAACTTACTATGGGTAGCCTCCCGTATGCTCGGTTCCTTACAATGGAATGGTAATAGACTGCTCCTATTTCAAGACTATTCGGCAGAGCTGACAGCTGCTAGAAAAGAGTTCTCTCCAGTTTGTTCTTATTTAATCAAGAAAGGGAAAAAATGTGCCTTGTTATACCCGTCACGGCTACGCATTTACGACGGGTCCTCACACGTGGACTTCACCTCAGTAGCCGATGCTCAACAATATCTGGAAGAACTGCATACTGATTTAGATGCCCAATCTGGGTACGACGATGATAGATATGTCTGTCAACTGTGACTAACTTCCTAACACTCTCTTGCACATTCGTGCAGCATCATTCATACACAACTGTTTATACCGTTCATTACTCCATTTGTATGTTTGAATTTATGTGAGCTTCCTTTTACAGGATCTATGCTGTGGCTGGGCCCGCATCAGTATTACATCCACTCCCCCCCCCCTCCTCCCCCTCTTATACAACCCTCCACCTCCACCCCTTCGCCCCACCTCTCTCCCATCCCTCCCCCCTCCCCCCCGGTTGGCAATATAATCCTGCTTTTTCAGGTACCCCTTTCTCAACGCCTGGGCGGTGTCATGGAGCTATTCCTGTGCTCCTTATGTTAATTTTCTTTTTTCTACACATTGGAAGTCCAACTTCCCAAGTTTATGCATCACAGGGGCGGTCAATTTTGACTCGGAAAGGTACGAGTCAGAGACCCACCTTCTACTTGATGCTTTTGGTATTGTTATATGTTTTAATATTTTGTATGTTTATACTATGTTATTTTCAAGAACAGGTCTGCTCCTGACTTGCTCCCCTCTTTTCACCTACTTACACTCAGGCTCTTGCAAACGAGGTTGTATTATTGCTTTTATTTTTTCTTTATATGATGTGTAGTGATGCCTTCACGAAGTACACTTACCTTGATAGATGATGTCGTTACTCAAAATTGGTTCACTAAGGGGGTAATTCTGAGTTGATCGCAGCCTCAAGTTTGTTAGCAATTGGGCAAAACCATGTGCACTGCAGGGGGGGCAGATATAACATTTGCAGAGAGAGTTAGATTTGGGTGGGTTATTTTGTTTCTGTGCAGAGTAAATACTGGCTGCTTTATTTTTACACTGCAATTTAGATTTCAGTTTGAAATCACCCCACCCAAATATAACTCTCTCTGCATATGTTACATCTGCCCCCCCTGCAGTGCACATGGTTTTGCCCAATTGCTAACAAACTTGAGGCTGCGATCAACTCAGAATTACCCCCTAAATGTAGGAGGTATAAATTCACCTTCAAAAAGAAGGAAAGTCTTGCTTTACCTGACTAAGCAACACATTGATATAGCCTTCCTTCAGGAGACACACCTTCTAACCGCTGAAGTACTCAAGCTGCAAATCCTTGGTTGGCGAGTATTGCATTCTGCTTCCTATACTTCGAAAAAGAGGGGCGTAGCCATCTTAGTTAAACAAACTGTTCCCATAGAACTCCTGTCGTCTGCAACAGACCCTGATGGTTGCTATGTTTTAATTGAGGTTAAGATTGGCGTGACAGTCTATGTTTTTTGTAACTTATATGCACCCAATATATCTCCCAAAAATTTTTATACTACTATTCTCACCGCCCTTCAGCAATATACCCATCTGCCTATGCTAGTTTGCGGCAACTTTAATATGTATGTGTAATACCCTGGAACTGCAAGCCCAGAGCAACTGTGACACTACAGGTGCCAGCATGGCTGTGTAATATAGAACTGAGCCAGCAGCCTACAGCTCGCAGCACAGAAGGGGTTAACAGCCCAGCTCACAGCAATACAGATCAGTCTGCAAAATGCAAAGGACATGACTCACCCATTTGCAGCTCAGAGCGGGAAAACTCAGAGCGGGAAATCCCAGATGGAATGTGTCCCTGGGAATGCAAGGTTATAAAAAGGTTGTCCTGCAGCAGCAGCAGTGAGTAGTGTGTGTTGTCTTTGCAGCCTGGTGTCTTTGCAGCTAGAAGCCTGGAGTGTTAGTTAGCAGAAGCATGTGTGTTAGCTAGGAGAGAAGCGTGGTGGATTAGCCGGAAAGATGTAGCCCCAGTGAGGACTCCCCACATGTTTAGGTGGGGAGATATGCCAGACCCAGCCAGACACAGCAAGACACCTGACAGAGGGAGTGATCGCAGTGTGAGAGCAGCAGTACTCGGAATTCAGTGAAAGGGCGATGCCAGGAGAAGAATGTGCGTTACAGGTGTGAGTCTCGAGAGAGGAGGTATCTGGGCAGTGGTCGGAAGCCACGCAGCAGGATTAGAAGCCCCCCATGGACAAGAGTCCTCACCATGACAGAGAGAGAGACGGTAACCTGGTATGTGTAGCACTACTGGTCACAGAATGCCCTGGTACGTAATGCTGTTCGCCATGTTCATGCCGCTGCAATTAAGTCATGCGCTGGAGGAGGTGCCCTGGTATGTGATCTAATGTAACCATTATGCTTTGTGCTGGAGGAGGTGCATTAAGAAGTTATCCCTGCTATATCCCTGCTTTGATGTTAAAATAAACTTTATTCTGTTTATGAGATGGCCTGGCACCCAATTCTTTATGCACTGCACCGACACCTGTAGTCCACTCCCACAATGCACCTGTAATTAAACACCTGATTATTCAGGGGACCCTCTGGTATCTGTGCCTGAACCCATGACTAGCCGGGGCAGAGTAAGTGTGATGCACTATACACAGTGACTGCGGTTGTTGCATACCTAGTACCAGTGGGGTTTTACATTTGGCACCCAACGTGGGGCTCTAAGGGCAACATTTGTGGAGGTGGAACTCATGTCACAGGACATCGGGACTATGCAGTGCACCCGGTCGGAGCAACACCCTTGGGGGCACTGTGTTTGGCCATTTCTGAGTGTCCGAAAGAGCCAAAGATTGCAAGGGGAATGGAGTCCCCTATATATTTTCTAAAAAGTTGAAGAAACTTGTTTATTGGGAGGGGCCCAAGAGAGCCACCTGTATCTTTTGACCCAGACGTGGTGGGAGACAAGGGCAGGCGAGGGCAGGTTCTCAGTGTTTGGCAATTGCCACAAGATGTCTGGAACATTTTACTATCACATGTGACTCTGGACTGTAATTCATTTGAAAACCGCAACAGAATATGTGATTTGTATGTAATGTGATGTTTGACATGCCATGTTTTCCTGCGTATGTGATTGTTGTTGTTTTTTGTCACATGTACTGTCATTATGTGTTATGTTGTTGAAAACTGCTGTTGCGGGAGGACACGCAAGATTTTAGCAGGGGCGTATGTAATACCCTTGAACCGCAAGCCCAGAGCAACTGTGACACTAAAGGTGCCAGCATGGCTGTGTAATATAGAACTGAGCCAGCAGCCTACAGATCGCAGCACAGAAGGGGTTAACAGCCCAGCTCACAGCAATACAGATCAGTCTGCAAAATGAAAAAGGCATGACTCACCCATTTGCAGCTCAGAGCGGGAAAACTCAGAGCGGGAAATCCCAGATGAAATGTGTCCCCGGGAATGCAAGGTTATAAAAAGGTTGTCCTGCAGCAGCAGCAGCAGTGAGTAGTGTGTGTTGTCTTTGCAGACTGGTGTCTTTGCAGCTAGAAGCCTGGAGTGTTAGTTAGCAGAAGCACGTGTGTTAGCTAGGAGAGAAGCGTGGTGGATTAGCCGGAAAGATGTAGCCCCAGTGAGGACTCCCCACATTTTTAGGTGGGGAGATATGCCAGACCCAGCCAGACACAGCAAGGCACCTGACAGAGGGAGTGATCGCAGTGTGAGAGCAGCAGTACTCGGAATACAGTGAAAGGGTGATGCCAGGAGAAGAATGTGCGTTACAGGTGTGAGTCTCGAGAGAGGAGGTATCTGGGAAATGGTCGGAAGCCACGCAGCAGGATTAGAAGCCCCCCATGGACAAGAGTCCTCGCTATGACAGAGAGAGAGACGGTAACCTGGTATGTGTAGCACTACTGGTCACAGAATGCCCTGGTACGTAATGCTGTTCGCCATGTTCATGCCGCTGCAATTAAGTCATGCGCTGGAGGAGGTGCCCTGATATGTGATCTAATGTAACCGTTATGCTTTGTGCTGGAGGAGGTGCGTTAAGAAGTTATCCCTGCTATATCCCTGCTTTGATGTTAAAATAAACTTTATTCTGTTTATGAGATGGCCTGGCGCCCAATTCTTTATGCGCTGCACCGACACCTGTAGTCCACTCCCACAATGCACCTGTAATTAAACACCTGATTATTCAGGGGACCCTCTGGTATCTGTGCCTGAACCCATGACTAGCCGGGGCAGAGTAAGTGTGATGCACTATACACAGTGACTGCGATTGTTGCATACCTAGTACCAGTGGGGTTTTACATATGTTTCTCCGCACTTAGATAAACAAGGTACTCCTAGTAAACCCCACCCGGCTCAGAAATATGGTATACCCATGCTACTAGACAGACTCCAACTGCTTGATGGCTGGAGAACCCATCACCCGACTGACAAGGTATACACGTGTCTATCGGCAGCCCACGGTTCCCTATCCAGAATTGACTACATTCTAGTCTCGCCCACTCTGTTTTCTAAAATGGAAGAGGTGGAGATCTCCCCTATTTGTATATCTGATCATGCCATGGTCTGGCTGACACTACGCACCACTATATATTTAGGCCCCTACATTCAATGGCGCTACCCCACTTCTTTTACCACATCTATCAAATTTCGTAGTATAGTTCAAGCTGCTTGGGCAGATTATGAATTACTCAACATTGAATCTCTATCCACTGATCCCTCATTATTCTGGCAAGCATCCAAATTGGTTCTTAGAGGAACAATCATAGCTTACACCCATTCTCTTAAAAAGAAAATAGCAACTGACTACCTCTCTCAACAATCTCACCTCACTACCTCCTATCAACTCTTCATATCCGACCCCTCCCCCATCAATAAATCAGCCTATTCCCTCGCTAAAACCCATTTTGATGCCTTACTTACTAAATTAGAATCCACAAACTCTTTCCGCAAAGATCACCTTTTCTTTAAGTTCGGTAATAAAGTGGGCAAACTATTGACAAATCTTTTATGCAGCCAATCCCCACCTATGGTGATTCATCCATTAAAACTCCCTGATGGTTCATTGGAATCCCGTAGCGTGCATATTGTTAATATCATGATAGACTTCTACACTTCACTATACTCTACCCCCACACATGACACCATGACCAGTGACTCCTTATGGGAAAACCTAACTGCTCCGACGCTCCCATCCTCCGCTACTGACTTACTCACAGCTCCAATAACTGAACAAGAAGTCAAGAATACGATCTCTAATTTAAAATCGGGTAAGGCACCAGGACCAGATGGCCTGACGACCGAATATTACAGACTCCTAGCCCCTTCTATAATTCCTATTCTAACAACTCTATACAACCAAATTATCACCACTGGTATCCTCCCTAAATATTTTAACTCTGCCATAATTAAACTAATCCCGAAACCAGGAAGAGACCATAGCAACCCCTCCTCTTATAGACCAATATCACTTCGAAAATCCTGGTTGATAGACTAAAAATATTTCTCCCTTCTATAATCCACAAGGACCAATCTGGATTTGTGGCTGGTCGACATTCTGTCACTAATGTTCGAAGAGTCTTCTCGGCTATCTTTTCTGTCTCCCAATCAGCCTCCCCAATGCCTAGTGCCATACTTTCCCTAGATGCCAAGAAGGCCTTCGACGTGGTGCTCTGGAATCATCTTTTCTTTACCATGTCCAAATTTGGTTTCCCAGAAAGCTTTATTATGATTATTAAAACTTTATATTTATTCTCTGCTTCCCAATTATCATGTAATGGCTACCTATCAAATCCTATCCCCATACTGAGAGGTACCAGACAGGGCTGCCCTCTATCCAGTCTGCTCTTCGATATTGCATTGGAGCCGTTAGCAATTACGTTGCGTGACTCTCCCCTCTATCAAGGCATTCGCATAGGTTCAATTGACCTAAGAATTTGCTTATTTGCAGACGACATGCTTTTGTTTTTATCACATCCTGAACATTCCCTATCAGTAGTAATGGATATCATTGCCCGATTCAGCACTTTCTCAGGCTACAAAATAAACATCGACAAATCAGAAATTATGCCCTTGTCAGGATCCCTGGACTTTATGCACTCCGACCCATCTCTGCATGCCATGACTGTCGTCCCTACACACTTTAAATATTTAGGCATCCAAGTCCCAGCTAAACTTTTAGATTTATATGGTCTAAACTTCACCCCTTTAATATCGCGCATTTTCAATACTCTAGAAGGATGGAAATCCCTTCCTCTATCCTTGCTGGGTAGGGTGGCAGTCATAAAACATATTATCTTTCCCAAATTACTCTATCTAATGCAGATGCTCCCAATACGCATATCTCATAAAGACATCTCTTTTTTAAATACCATTTTCTAAAATTCCTTTGGGAAGATGGGAAATCCCATATTGCACGGAAAAAAAACTACATATTTCTCGCAAGCATGGTGGTCTGGGCCTCCCTGACCTATTGCTTTATACTCACTCAATTCACTTCCGATATGCCTCTGATTGGCTCTTAGAAAAAAGCGTATTCACTGACTATGAATTAGACTCAGCACTGTTTAATCCACTGTCACCTAATGCCCTCCTCCATACTCCAAGAGCAAAATTACCCCCCAAATTGTTCCTCAACCCACTCTTTAGAGACACTTATATATCCTGGCTGTCTATTAATAAAAAATGTAAACATAACCATCGATAGACTAAACATATTTCTTTTTCGGGAAACCCCCTTTTTAACCCACTTCGCGCCATCTAGGTCCACCCCCGATGAAATAGATACATTGCTGCACTACCTAGGTCAGCATACTTATAGATTGAAGTTCCTCTACCTCCCTTTACTGACACTTTACAAAGATAAGATCTGTACCTCAATAGTATCCCAATGGTCTACAGACCTCCCTATGATGGATTCAGCGGCAACTATTTTTCAACACTATGACCGTTCTATGAAATTGCTGCGTTCCTCCTTACTACAAGAGGTTCATACCAAGATAATACATAGAGCTTATATCACACAAATGCAACGCCAGCATTACATGCCCTCTGAACTCAAATGCTGTTTGAAATGTTCTATTGCTTCTGCGACATTTATACACTATGTATGGCATTGTCATAAAATCCCAAAATTTGGAACAAGATTGTATATTTTATTAATACTACTTTAAAATTACAGCTTCAATTAGATCCAATCCCTTGTCTTTTTGCTAACTTTCAATCTTGGATACAGCAGGGCATGTTACGAAACATGATCCCTTTCCTTACGATCCTGGTATCCGTAGCGAAAAAAGTTATTATGAGACATTGGATTTCGTCAACTTCCTCCTCGCTATATGAGGTGAAAACCCTACTTCTCAAGATTCTCTATTTTGATAGAGAATCGGCAATTCCTGATCTGGAAAAGGGGGTTGTCCGCTTTTATAGAAAATGGGGCATATATATATATATATTGACACACTTGATGAGGTAACGCGTTCCAAAATTTTCAAGCTCTATGAAAACACTGATTGGTGGCATTACAAACGATTGGCAGACCTTATCTAATTAGTGTATTCACCAGGGTCAACCTATATGATACTTTGTTTCTCTACTCTTCTGACTTGTGTAGGCCCCCCCCCCCCCCTTCTACTTGGTCTTAAAGTATCCATACTAATTACAGCATCCTCTTCTTGATTTGAAATGTCGCCTCAATGCTGAGCCTCTCTTTTATTAAATAACACTCCCCCCTTCCCCCCTTCCCCTGGTTCCCGGTTAGATTGTATGCTAGATTTTTATGAGAGAGAAATATATTTGATAATGCAGTTCTATATATATATATATATATATATATACTAAAGAAGACAGACATAATTACTATCCGCTGAAACTTTTATTACTGTCATATATCTTATGTATAAATATGATACATTGTGCTAGGTCATTTATTCAACTTTATGTCATGTTCATAAATAATGTCATCTCTTAACACTCAGCGCTATGCCCGTTCATCTGATGTCTGGACAGACTTAAGTGATAACTGTACGTGATGCACACCGATGACTTTTCCTTAGTTTTGACCTTCTCTCTCTTTTTTTGTCATGATTATTATTGTTGTTATCCTGAAAGAAAACCCAATAAAAATATGTATAAAAAAAAAAATTGGCAAAACACCCCCACTATACCCCTACACGACACAGACATGTCACTCACGGAGCAGCAGCAGGAACATCAGCCACGGAGCAGCGCCAAGCACAGCGCACTGGAACAGCAAAAGCCAGTGGCTCACAGTCACTGTGTCACATGATACCCCTTCGCTATCCCAAGCTTCTTGGTGGCCGCTGTTGCTGAACAGCTGAGCTGACTAAGGATGACTCCTCCAATTGAAAACGCACTGTGTGGGGGCCCTGGGACGGACGCTCCTGTTGCTACTTCCTTAATCAGGCCCCAGGTACTGTACTGTACTATGTGATCGGTGCTAGACTGTGTGTGGCAGACAGTTCTCCGAGTAGTACCTGGTGTTGTATTATGTGGCAGAGACAGTTCACCAGCCAGTACGCTGTGCTGTACTTACTACTAGGCAGCTCAGTACCATCACACAGGACACATTACCTGTCAGTGTAACTTTCTTTCATTGCCGTGTCAGACAGGGATGGGTATCCTGGATATAGGTCCACCAATGACACCCCATGCTAAGGGGAGGATGCCAAATTACTGCCTGGGTGACAGAAATCTTAGTTTCACCCCTGTTTACACCATTCCATCTGATGCTTGGCATTAGACTTGGTGATGTGAGGCTTGCATGCAGCTTTTTGTACTTAGATTAATCCTAGTGGAAGTTCGGAACTCTTCAGTTCACGATTGCACCCATCAGATTAGTTGGGTTTAGGTGCTTTGCGCGCCTAAACCCAACTGTAGTGGGCATGATGGGAGCAATAACGGATGCCATTTGAATATCACCCCTCAATCTCCTGTCACTTTAAACGGGAGATAGGGGACATGTCGAGATTTCAATTCCCCCCTTAAAGGCTGATCACAGGGGCAGTTTAATTAATTAATTAGACTAGCTCCTGGCTGACAACTGATTGATATATACAGTATATATATATATATATATATATATAGGAACTAAGACCCCTTAATTGTGTTAATATCTGATAAGCTCAAACCACTGAGAAATACCCCCTGTCAGAAGAGGTACTAAACATAGAATAGACAAAAGAAAAGGGTTCTCTTGGGAGCTTAACCACCACAGATATCTAATTCATATGATAAAAATATTGTTTATTAAAACAACATATTACAGTATTGTCATATAAACTTCCATAACATGAATAGAAGGATCACACATGTTGATTGAGTAATACATTCATTTATAATAAGCTATTGTATGATGTTCTCAGTTGTTCGATGAAGTGCTTATTCTTCAACACGAAAAAGCATGTGTGATCTGTTCACAA
Organism: Pseudophryne corroboree; assembly: GCF_028390025.1. Taxonomy (NCBI): domain Eukaryota; kingdom Metazoa; phylum Chordata; class Amphibia; order Anura; family Myobatrachidae; genus Pseudophryne; species Pseudophryne corroboree. The sequence continues at coordinate 563,660,912 of NC_086444.1, forward strand.
ATTCATAGAAACCCAAATTCGTAGAAATCCAACGCGTTTCATCCGTTAGGACTTCATCAGGGGTTCACATCAAAAAATGGCTTCACCAAAATATGTCAATACAAACAAAGCATGGAATTGCTGAGAATGTATTCCTTTTAGGTACTAATTAACCTTCAATTTATGGGTGTGACCGAAGTAAATCAGTAGTATATCCGTATGCTTCCTTTCTAATAAATCCTATTGGACTTCAAAAATAAAAGGGCAAACCAGATGGATTCAAAAAGCACTATCCAATCCACTCCCTGACGTAGTGTCTCAAGGTCCACCTCACAGCTATATCCTATCGCGGTGGTTCAACTGACGGAGACGGTTTCCTCCTGCAGCGAGGAAATGATCTGAACATATGTTTCACCACGCATGGCTTGTTCACTGCCAAGGGTTTTCCCTTGATCTCGGCCATGCTTCACATGCCCAAGCTCCTAAGCGTCCCCAGCATGATTCTCAGGAGAAGAGTCATCTAAAGATACCTCTACATGCAAGCATTGCAAGTTCTGAGGGTACTTATGTTTATACTACCTTAGGCGGTGGGCACATCACTTGGTCTTCAATTGTGACACTGGGTGCACCATTCAGTTAAAAGCACAACCACTATTTGCATTGAAAAATCTTGATATATGCACACCTTTATATTTGTTGGCAATACTACACTATACTTTTTTTTTTTTCTTACGGTCCATATACGGAGTCAGTAGGAAAGCTAGAAGACTGGCATCAGGAGAAACACGGTTTACATTACATGCCTGAAACACACACGGGATGCAGTACGCATAATATTATATTATTTTCACTTGGCGTGTGTTTAACACAGAAAGCGCTGGGTTCTAGCACTTTGTACATTTTATTCATTTGGACTTTGGAAATAGAGTCCATTCAAGAGGACCTTTTTAGCAGCCCCCCTGAATAGGGGAAGTGTTTTTGAACTTTAATCTTGTTTAAAACTGTATTTATTAGTTGTATTAGTCTTGTTACTTAGGTAGCAGCGCTATTTGCACTATTGTCTTTTATATATATATATATATATATATATATATATATACACACAAACAAAAAACAATTGCGCTCAGTACATAGTCTTAAGAATAAATTGTATTCAAATTCTTTATTTCCTATAGGGTTCAGAGCATTTTCTCCACGGTATGGATTGTTTTGTAGACCTGTGAATATACCCTCACACCAAAAGATCACCCGAAAAATGGCCAAAGGCCAAAATTAGTTGAGATACCAAATTAGCTTTTTATTAAAAGACACATGTACCGTTAAAATAACATCTCAATACAGTCCAGGAAATCCATCAGTTACAACAGTTGGAACAATCACCTTCACCTTTATAGGTGTGAGCTCAAAATATGTGGTGGTAAACTGAACAGAAGACTGTAACTTATTTGACCCAACGCATTTCGTCAAGATGACTTCTTCAGGGGTTAATAAATGGTATCACTATAACATAAAATGGGTGATCAGATGATTTCTAAAGGAGGTGTAAATTTATAAATTCTATATTCCTTGTACATTTATATAGGGAGATGGAGAGGATACATACCAAAAAGGACAAGCAAAAGCTTCACGAATAGCCATAATCCATAGATATATAAATAAAAATTTGATTGAGTCAGTCCAAAATTGATTAAAGGGTGATGACACCTATAAACATATTTTTGAGTTAATATTCAAATATTTAATAGACCCCTTGATGAAGTCACATCGACGAAATGCGTTGGACATACCTCTCTGGCCTCCTATACTTAAGATAAGGAAATCTTATTTGATAGTAATTTTTTTCTACTTCTAATATATTTTATATACATATTTGTTCCAATATTTCTGTTTTTTACATTTTTATGTACCGCCACTTTTTTTTAAGAAATACTGGTTTATTTTTATTACTCTGTCCTTAATAAATGTAATATCTTTTAAACTCACTATTGTAATAATAATTTTTTATAAATATTCTCATTTTTAATATAATATTTATACCATTGGTCGCTGATACCCCTATCTCTCCCCCTTTTTAATAACGAATTTATAGCATCTTACCCATGCTTAATTCATAGGGGCCAGCTGACACCCTTTTTGTAGAAGGGAGTGTTTTAACTATTTTTGGCTTCCACAGCCACATGTGGCACAGTACCTCCATAACTTCATATATATATATATATATATATATATATATATATATATAAAATGTCCTATTGATATGCAATTGACCTTCATTTTATTTGTTACTCTGTATTAAGAAAAAACAAAGCAGTTACAATAAATCAAGTTCTTCCAAATTGTTTCAAAATTGGGTCCTCCTTGGTTGATTTGGTACCACAATTGTAAAGTCCCCAGAGATACAGTATGCCCACCACAGGCCTCAGACCTAATTGATTGCATCTGTGAAATATTCACACAAAAAATATTGACCTTTGAAAAAAAATTAATTGCAATTTGAATAATTTGTTGTTGCTCCCAAACCATATAATTCCTAAAAAATACAACAGTGACTTTAACGTTTTTAGAATTCCACTACATTGTTGCTTTTTAGTCAGGACTTCTGAGTAAAAACTTCCAATTGGACACAATATCGATAATGGATGCAGTGTACTGATTTTTGTTCACTGTGCATGTCTTGCAGCCACACTGTGCATGCATGGTGATTGATTAGCAATGGTGGATGCAGTGAGAAGATGTTTGCAAAGTAAGTGAAAAGTAACAACTAGTTAGAGGAAGTAACAGGGGTTGGCTACAAAAATGCAGGTATATTGCCAGCATTTTCTGGGCGTTTCCTAGTCAGCTACTGCCGGACTGGCCCCATTGTCCAGATGGTGCATATTTTGTACGTAAGCAGCAGATCTGAGATTTTGGTGGTGGGCGTCACTGTACACAAGACAGATTTGAGTCATTAGCATATTTGCAAGTCTGCTGAGTCTGAAATCACAGTTGGAAATGCTGCTTCGTGAACCTCTGAATCAGGCCCTATATTATATGTCTAGATTTACGTTGTTAGACTTCCTAAGTAATAGCTACCACCAGAAGGGTCATGGGTGCTAAAAGGTTTAGGAGCTTGATGTCAGATGACATTAACACGCTCTGTCCTACTTAAAATGGTACTGTAGTGCTACAGGGTATGACTTAGATCCTTCTGCCTGCTCTGACTCTCATAGTGCACATGGTCGACTTAAGGTTTTGCATGCACAGCAACCCTGCCGGGACAGAACCCATACATTGGAAACTTCCGCCATAGTCGTTATAAGGGAAACTGTAGGTTTCTCTGTTTATCAGAGTAGCTCGAGGCTATTGATAATAACCCGAAAACGTGTTCCTATATCGCAATAAGGGCCGTTAGTTTTGGGATGATTCAGGGGTGGAAGTCCAAGCTGGCCAATTTGTTTTTATGTATCTATCATGATTTGAGTAGGTTCCATTTAACCATCTTTGCCTAAGGAAGAAGAAGAAGATCCTGGATCAGCTGTTTTGTATGGAATCATGGAAATATACAACTTATATTATTAATTAAAAGTGTGAGGCCGGCACATATGATGGGTTGGGTATATATGTTCGATGGGCACAATGTTACATTTGTCATGTCTAGATGAGATTGTCAACATAGTCGTAATGTCAGTATCAAACATGTGGACATGTTCATGTCGACACTGGCCATGTTAGCTTGTGGACATCATAGTTTCCTCCTGATTCTGTCCCGTAGTGCTGTCTCTAACCAAAATGGTAACCCTAACCCTCCTTGAAATGTCAACAATATGACAATGTCAACATTTTTGTGTTGACATTAAGACAATAACAATATTTCCGATGATGACATTCTGTCATTCTCCATATTTTGCAAGTGTCCACATTAATGCTGTTGATATTTTAACAATGTAGACATCATCAGGATTGAACTGAGTTCGGCAAGGATGGTGGTGGAGAACGCCTTTGGCAGGTTAAAAGGAAGATGGCGTTGTTTGCTGAAGCAAAATGATGTCGACCTAAAGATTATGCCTAATGTAGTGGCTGGATGCTGTATATTGCAAAACATCTGCGTAATTGAAAATTAACTATTACTTCCTGAGTGCACTTTGCAGGACCCTGATGTAGGAAACCCAACTGTTGGATGTGCATTTTTTGGTGCTGACAAACACAGCAGAATAATTCCGTGACACTATTGCGGCAAACCTTGCAGCACTGTTACAATAGTAGTTACAACCCTTTCATCATTATTAGAAAAGTTGAGTATCAGAAAAGTCAACATGTTTGGTTAATTATATTTTGATTACCACCTTTTGTGTTTTAGGTAAATTTTTTAACCAAAAAACACATTAACAGCATGTGCATATACGGTGAAACAATAGTTTCTATTTGTTCACAAACAAGGAAAACATGGTCTACTTATGACGCACATTTGGGTACCTTATGCATATAGGGGGTCATTCCGACCTGATCGCACGCTAGCTATCTTTTGCAGCGCTGTGATCAAGTCAAAACTGCGCATGCGTATGCACCACAATGCACAGGCGCGTCGTACTGGTACAAAGTGGATTGTTGCTGGCCGATGGATTTAACGAAGAATCTATTCGGACAGCCGATCACAAGAAGATTGACAGGAAGATGGTGGTTATGGGTGTCAACTGACCGTTTTCAGGGAGTGGTTGGAAAAACGCAGGCGTATCCAAGCGTTTGCAGGGCGGCTGTCTGGCATCAATTCTGGGACCGGACAGGCTGAACTGACCGCAGTGGCTGAGTAAGTTCAGACCTACTCAAAGACTGCACAAAACTTTTTTGTACCGCTCGGCTGCACATGCGATCGCACACTTGCAAAGTGAAAATACACTCCCCCATAGGCGGGGACTATCTGATCACAGCGCTGCAAAAAATAGCTAGCGTATGATCGGGTCGGAATGACCCCCATAGTTTCACATAACTTTTGAAATCCCCCCAAAAAATGCACACTGGTAGGCTTTTAGATGCAATTACATCAATGTATAGCCACAGTATCCCTGCAGTATATTACAGTATAAAATACAAAAAAGTCCGTCAGAACAAATTAAGAAGAAACTCACCACTTTCTTGGATAAATTTAAATGCCAGAACATCATTACAGACAAACTACAAATATTTGCTGATCCAGAATTCACCCATACCGGTATTTTACATCTTACCTAAAATTCATAAAAGTTTGGAGAAACCACCTGGGAGACCCATAGTAGCGGGTACTGAATCCCTGACATCCAATCTGTCACAGTTCATTGACCACAAGTTACAACCTCTTGTTATTAAAACACCATCTTACTTGAAGGACTCAACAGATGTAATAAGAAAATTGGGTGCGATTCAATGGGAACCAAATTATCATTTAGTGACAGCGGATGTTTCGTCGCTTTATGCCGTCATTAATCATAATGATGGTTTGGAATCGGTATCTCACTTCATCTCCAAAGAACCCGATCTTAGTTTGTTTCAAGATTTTATCCTGGAAGGAATAGAACTTATACTAAAGAAAAATTTCTTCATGTATAATGAAACATTCTATTTGCAATTGAATGGGACTGCCATGGGGACCAGGTCCACCCCGAGCTATGCCAACCTGTTCATGGCCAAATGGGAACAGGAGGCGGTGGCGAGTGGGGGGGGACCTGGTCTCCTGGGTTCGATATATCGATGACATTTTCTTCATATGGAGGGGCAACCCCACATCATTACAAGAATTTTGTCAATCATTGAATAACAACACTAAGAACATCACTCTAACTTTTGACATCAGCCAAAAATTGGTCAATTTTCTGGATTTAGAGATTTTTGTGGAGAATTGCACATGCGGACTTATACCAAACCCACGGATTGCAACTCATTCATTCCATCTAACAGCAATCACCATGTCAATTGGTTGACGTCTGTACCCAATAGTCAATTCCACCAGATAAGGAAGAACTGCTCCAAACTGGGAGACTATCAAACACAGGGCTTAAAACTTAAGAAACAATTTACAGCCAAAGGGTATACAACAAAAACAGTGGATACCCCCTTTCGTAAATATGAATAGTATTTTGTATAGTCTACAAACCTCAAAACAAACACTTATTTTTGTTAGAAAAGATTTTTAGGATAAGGCCTTAGATGGCGCAAATAATCAATAGCACAAAAATTTACCCATATGGGTTAAAGTCCGTTCTCTTTTCATACAGGAGAGTTCATACATGAGTCCGTTGTCCAGGAGGTAATGTATGAAAAAAAACACAATACAAACACAAATGTTCAATAATACTCCTTGCTGAGGCTCAAAGGGTAAAATATCCACCCAGGCTCCTTTGGCTATTCCAGTATTTGGGATGTGCAGTTCTATTTGTAAGGTTCACCTCAGTGATTCACATAAAGTGCTGCTCACATATGTGCTTACTTCTAAAAAGCTGGAATAAATCCCATCAAAGTTTCTTTCACCCTTCTAAAAGTGGTATCTAGGGACCATATGCAGTCATACACCCATATTCATATCTCTAGATGTACAGGATGCTCACTAGAGATGAGCGGGTTCGGTTTCTCTGAATCCGAACCCGCCAGAACTTCATGTTTTTTTTCACGGGTCCGAGCGACTCGGATCTTCCCGCCTTGCTCGGTTAACCCGAGCGCGCCCGAACGTCATCATGACGCTGTCGGATTCTCGCGAGGCTCGGATTCTATCGCGAGACTCGGATTCTATATAAGGAGCCGCGCGTCGCCGCCATTTTCACACGTGCATTGAGATTGATAGGGAGAGGACGTGGCTGGCGTCCTCTCCGTTTAGAATAGATTAGAGAGACACTTGATTTACTAATTTTGGGGAGCATTAGGAGTACTCAGTACAGTGCAGAGTTTTGCTGATAGTGACCACCAGTTTTATTTATAATCCGTTCTCTGCCTGAAAAAAGCGATACACAGCACACAGTGACTCAGTCACATACCATATCTGTGTGCACTGCTCAGGCTCAGGCCAGTGTGCTGCATCATCTATTATCTATATATAATATTATATATATCTGTCTGACTGCTCAGCTCACACAGCTTATAATTGTGGGGGAGACTGGGGAGCACTACTGCAGTGCCAGTTATAGGTTATAGCAGGAGCCAGGAGTACATAATATATTATATAGTGAGTGACCACCAGACACACAGTGCAGTTTATTTAATATATCCGTTCTCTGCCTGAAGAAAGCGATACACACAGTGACTCAGTCAGTCACATACTGTACCATATCTGTGTGCACTGCTCAGGCTCAGGCCAGTGTGCTGCATCATCTATATATATTATATATCTGTCTGACTGCTCAGCTCACACAGCTTATAATTGTGGGGGAGACTGGGGAGCACTACTGCAGTGCCAGTTATAGGTTATAGCAGGAGCCAGGAGTACATAATATTATATTAAAATTAAACAGTGCACACTTTTGCTGCAGGAGTGCCACTGCCAGTGTGACTAGTGACCAGTGACCTGACCACCAGTATATATAATATTAGTAGTATACTATCTCTTTATCAACCAGTCTATATTAGCAGCAGACACAGTACAGTGCGGTAGTTCACGGCTGTGGCTACCTCTGTGTCGGCACTCGGCAGCCCGTCCATAATTGTATATACCACCTAACCGTGGTTTTTTTTTCTTTCTTTATACATACATACTAGTTACGAGTATACTATCTCTTTATCAACCAGTCTATATATTAGCAGCAGACACAGTACAGTGCGGTAGTTCACGGCTGTGGCTACCTCTGTGTCGGCACTCGGCAGCCCGTCCATAATTGTATATACCACCTAACCGTGGTTTTTTTTTCTTTCTTTATACATACATACTAGTTACGAGTATACTATCTCTTTATCAACCAGTCTATATATTAGCAGCAGACACAGTACAGTGCGGTAGTTCACGGCTGTGGCTACCTCTGTGTCGGCACTCGGCAGCCCGTCCATAATTGTATATACCACCTAACCGTGGTTTTTTTTCTTTCTTTATACATACATACTAGTTACGAGTATACTATCTCTTTATCAACCAGTCTATATATTAGCAGCAGACACAGTACAGTGCGGTAGTTCACGGCTGTGGCTACCTCTGTGTCGGCACTCGGCAGCCCGTCCATAATTGTATATACCACCTAACCGTGGTTTTTTTTTCTTTCTTTATACATACATACTAGTTACGAGTATACTATCTCTTTATCAACCAGTCTATATATTAGCAGCAGACACAGTACAGTGCGGTAGTTCACGGCTGTGGCTACCTCTGTGTCGGCACTCGGCAGCCCGTCCATAATTGTATATACCACCTAACCGTGGTTTTTCTTTCTTTCTTTATACATACATACTAGTTACGAGTATACTATCTCTTTATCAACCAGTCTATATATTAGCAGCAGACACAGTACAGTGCGGTAGTTCACGGCTGTGGCTACCTCTGTGTCGGCACTCGGCAGCCCGTCCATAATTGTATATACCACCTAACCGTGGTTTTTTTTTCTTTCTTTATACATACATACTAGTTACGAGTATACTATCTCTTTATCAACCATTCTATATATTAGCAGCAGACACAGTACAGTGCGGTAGTTCACGGCTGTGGCTACCTCTGTGTCGGCACTCGGCAGCCCGTCCATAATTGTATACTAGTATCCAATCCATCCATCTCCATTGTTTACCTGAGGTGCCTTTTAGTTGTGCCTATTAAAATATGGAGAACAAAAATGTTGAGGTTCCAAAATTAGGGAAAGATCAAGATCCACTTCCACCTCGTGCTGAAGCTGCTGCCACTAGTCATGGCCGAGACGATGAAATGCCAGCAACGTCGTCTGCCAAGGCCGATGCCCAATGTCATAGTACAGAGCATGTCAAATCCAAAACACCAAATATCAGTAAAAAAAGGACTCCAAAACCTAAAATAAAATTGTCGGAGGAGAAGCGTAAACTTGCCAATATGCCATTTACCACACGGAGTGGCAAGGAACGGCTGAGGCCCTGGCCTATGTTCATGGCTAGTGGTTCAGCTTCACATGAGGATGGAAGCACTCAGCCTCTCGCTAGAAAAATGAAAAGACTCAAGCTGGCAAAAGCAGCACAGCAAAGAAATGTGCATTCTTCGAAATCCCAAATCCACAAGGAGAGTCCAATTGTGTCGGTTGCGATGCCTGACCTTCCCAACACTGGACGTGAAGAGCATGCGCCTTCCACCATTTGCACGCCCCCTGCAAGTGCTGGAAGGAGCACCCGCAGTCCAGTTCCTGATAGTCAGATTGAAGATGTCAGTGTTGAAGTACACCAGGATGAGGAGGATATGGGTGTTGCTGGCGCTGGGGAGGAAATTGACCAGGAGGATTCTGATGGTGAGGTGGTTTGTTTAAGTCAGGCACCCGGGGAGACACCTGTTGTCCGTGGGAGGAATATGGCCGTTGACATGCCAGGTGAAAATACCAAAAAAATCAGCTCTTCGGTGTGGAGGTATTTCACCAGAAATGCGGACAACAGGTGTCAAGCCGTGTGTTCCCTTTGTCAAGCTGTAATAAGTAGGGGTAAGGACGTTAACCACCTCGGAACATCCTCCCTTATACGTCACCTGCAGCGCATTCATAATAAGTCAGTGACAAGTTCAAAAACTTTGGGTGACAGCGGAAGCAGTCCACTGACCAGTAAATCCCTTCCTCTTGTAACCAAGCTCACGCAAACCACCCCACCAACTCCCTCAGTGTCAATTTCCTCCTTCCCCAGGAATGCCAATAGTCCTGCAGGCCATGTCACTGGCAATTCTGACGAGTCCTCTCCTGCCTGGGATTCCTCCGATGCATCCTTGCGTGTAACGCCTACTGCTGCTGGCGCTGCTGTTGTTGCCGCTGGGAGTCGATGGTCATCCCAGAGGGGAAGTCGTAAGCCCACTTGTACTACTTCCAGTAAGCAATTAACTGTTCAACAGTCCTTTGCGAGGAAGATGAAATATCACAGCAGTCATCCTACTGCAAAGCGGATAACTGAGGCCTTGGCATCCTGGGTGGTGAGAAACGTGGTTCCGGTATCCATCATTACTGCAGAGCCAACTAGAGACTTGTTGGAGGTACTGTGTCCCCGGTACCAAATACCATCTAGGTTCCATTTCTCTAGGCAGGCGATACCGAAAATGTACACAGACCTCAGAAAAAGAGTCACCAGTGTCCTAAAAAATGCAGCTGTACCCAATGTCCACTTAACCACGGACATGTGGACAAGTGGAGCAGGGCAGGGTCAGGACTATATGACTGTGACAGCCCACTGGGTAGATGTATGGACTCCCGCCGCAAGAACAGCAGCGGCGGCACCAGTAGCAGCATCTCGCAAACGCCAACTCTTTCCTAGGCAGGCTACGCTTTGTATCACCGCTTTCCAGAATACGCACACAGCTGAAAACCTCTTACGGCAACTGAGGAAGATCATCGCGGAATGGCTTACCCCAATTGGACTCTCCTGTGGATTTGTGGCATCGGACAACGCCAGCAATATTGTGTGTGCATTAAATATGGGCAAATTCCAGCACGTCCCATGTTTTGCACATACCTTGAATTTGGTGGTGCAGAATTTTTTAAAAAACGACAGGGGCGTGCAAGAGATGCTGTCGGTGGCCAGAAAAATTGCGGGACACTTTCGGCGTACAGGCACCACGTACAGAAGACTGGAGCACCACCAAAAACTACTGAACCTGCCCTGCCATCATCTGAAGCAAGAAGTGGTAACGAGGTGGAATTCAACCCTCTATATGCTTCAGAGGTTGGAGGAGCAGCAAAAGGCCATTCAAGCCTATACAATTGAGCACGATATAGTAGGTGGAATGCACCTGTCTCAAGTGCAGTGGAGAATGATTTCAACGTTGTGCAAGGTTCTGATGCCCTTTGAACTTGCCACACGTGAAGTCAGTTCAGACACTGCCAGCCTGAGTCAGGTCATTCCCCTCATCAGGCTTTTGCAGAAGAAGCTGGAGGCATTGAAGAAGGAGCTAAAAGGGAGCGATTCCGCTAGGCATGTGGGACTTGTGGATGCAGCCCTTAATTCGCTTAACAAGGATTCACGGGTGGTCAATCTGTTGAAATCAGAGCACTACATTTTGGCCACCGTGCTCGATCCTAGATTTAAAGCCTACCTTGGATCTCTCTTTCCGGCAGACACAGGTCTGCTGGGGTTGAAAGACCTGCTGGTGACAAAATTGTCAAGTCAAGCGGAACGCGACCTGTCAACATCTCCTCCTTCACATTCTCCCGCAACTGGGGGTGCGAGGAAAAGGCTCAGAATTCCGAGCCCACCCGCTGGCGGTGATGCAGGGCAGTCTGGAGCGACTGCTGATGCTGACATCTGGTCCGGACTGAAGGACCTGACAACGATTACGGACATGTCGTCTACTGTCACTGCATATGATTCTCTCAACATTGATAGAATGGTGGAGGATTATATGAGTGACCGCATCCAAGTAGGCACGTCACACAGTCCGTACTTATACTGGCAGGAAAAAGAGGCAATTTGGAGGCCCTTGCACAAACTGGCTTTATTCTACCTAAGTTGCCCTCCCACAAGTGTGTACTCCGAAAGAGTGTTTAGTGCCGCCGCTCACCTTGTCAGCAATCGGCGTACGAGGTTACATCCAGAAAATGTGGAGAAGATGATGTTCATTAAAATGAATTATAATCAATTCCTCCGCGGAGACATTGACCAGCAGCAATTGCCTCCACAAAGTACACAGGGAGCTGAGATGGTGGATTCCAGTGGGGACGAATTGATAATCTGTGAGGAGGGGGATGTACACGGTGATATATCGGAGGGTGAAGATGAGGTGGACATCTTGCCTCTGTAGAGCCAGTTTGTGCAAGGAGAGATTAATTGCTTCTTTTTTGGGGGGGGTCCAAACCAACCCGTCATATCAGTCACAGTCGTGTGGCAGACCCTGTCACTGAAATGATGGGTTGGTTAAAGTGTGCATGTCCTGTTTTGTTTATACAACATAAGGGTGGGTGGGAGGGCCCAAGGACAATTCCATCTTGCACCTCTTTTTTCTTTTCTTTTTCTTTGCATCATGTGCTGATTGGGGAGGGTTTTTTGGAAGGGACATCCTGCGTGACACTGCAGTGCCACTCCTAGATGGGCCCGGTGTTTGTGTCGGCCACTAGGGTCGCTAATCTTACTCACACAGTCAGCTACCTCATTGCGCCTCTTTTTTTCTTTGCGTCATGTGCTGTTTGGGGAGGGTTTTTTGGAAGGGACATCCTGCGTGACACTGCAGTGCCACTCCTAGATGGGCCCGGTGTTTGTGTCGGCCACTAGGGTCGCTAATCTTACTCACACAGCTACCTCATTGCGCCTCTTTTTTTCTTTGCGTCATGTGCTGTTTGGGGAGGGTTTTTTGGAAGGGACATCCTGCGTGACACTGCAGTGCCACTCCTAGATTGGCCCGGTGTTTGTGTCGGCCACTAGGGTCGCTTATCTTACTCACACAGCGACCTCGGTGCAAATTTTAGGACTAAAAATAATATTGTGAGGTGTGAGGTATTCAGAATAGACTGAAAATGAGTGGAAATTATGGTTTTTGAGGTTAATAATACTTTGGGATCAAAATGACCCCCAAATTCTATGATTTAAGCTGTTTTTTAGTGTTTTTTGAAAAAAACACCCGAATCCAAAACACACCCGAATCCGACAAAAAAAATTCGGTGAGGTTTTGCCAAAACGCGTTCGAACCCAAAACACGGCCGCGGAACCGAACCCAAAACCAAAACACAAAACCCGAAAAATTTCAGGCGCTCATCTCTAATGCTCACATATATGCTTACTTCAGGATGCGGTGTACTTTCGTATAAAGGTTTCTTTCAATGTGTCCAAATGTAGTCCTCTTTTATTCCTTCAATTTACTTCATGCTCGATATAAGCACAAAAGAAAACAAGGGAATGTATGAGGGTACAAAGGATTTTTAATAAAAATAAAATTAAAATACAAAGGTATTAAATAATTTGTCACAAATAATTCTATATTCTGACAGAAACAGTGTTGTCATAACCAGATGGTACAATTAATCAACGTGAGAAAAAGATGGAAGACCGGGTTATCTCACCGTTGTTTCGTTGAATTCACTGGTATAGTTGTTGCTCAGTTTCCACATGCTCCACCAACGCGTTTCAACTGTGGGTAAGTCTTTACCAAGGTGCATGTGAAGACTGATCTGGACCATATTTATACCATGTGTCTCAAATGGGTTCCGCCTCTTCCTGGGCGGGGATAATACTGATCATACCTAAAAGCTCCTTAATAATGGCATTCACCAGGGCTGATATCTATGTAATACATGCTCATATGAAATAGTGGAGAAGCGGGGCTGAAATCCTTATAAACAAAGCCGCAAGAGAGAGCTGCCGGTTTGCGTTCCACTTGCAGTGGCACGCACAGCTCTTCCGCCGGATATTCGGTCCAGCGCCTAATAACTCCTGAGTGCATCAGCGTCGAAGGCGGAAGTGATGAGGTGTTTGCATCCCGTGCTCTCCACGTATCTTGGAGCACACTGAAAGCACCGCTGTCCATACTGATATATACTTCCGCCCTGGACGCACGGGACACCGATAATGTAGTTATTACGGGGCATTTAACTTTACATAATTGGACTTGTATCTAGTGACAAATTTCCATGATAAATTAATAAATGAATAATAAACATTTATAAGTCCCACCCTGCTGTTTTTCATATTGGATGGATTGTTTAAGGTGTAAGTCAATATCTTTACACCAATGGAATGATGACATGCCATGGTACCCGTAATGTACAAGCCCCTGCGTGCTGACACTGCCATAGCGGTACTGCGTGCATTAAGCAAACCAATCTCTTTTATGGCTTCCACCATAAAGTTTGCAGAGTCCTGTATATGCTGCAGGAGTAAAACAACATCCCCCCTAGACAAGGAATCTAACCCCTCAATTAGGTTACCTGACCATTTAGTAATGGCTTTTGTGATCCACGCATATGCAATAGTGGACCTTTGGGCCACCCCAGCAGCTATGTACAATGATTTGAGTGTAGTCTCAATTTTACGATCAGACGTATCTTTTAGGGAGGCTGCACCAGGGAAAGGCAATACAATTTTACATGACAGCCTAGAGACTGATGCGTCCACTATCGGTGGATTTTCCCATTTTTTCCCATCCTCCAGAGGAAAAGGAAAAGATGAGAGCAACCTTTTTAGGGCTTTGAAATTTCTTATCAGGATTAACCCATGGTTCTTCAAACAGGGTATTCAATTCCTTTGATGCAGGAAAAGTGACTGAGGACTTATTTTTTACATTAAAATAAGATTCCTCACACTCCTCTGACACCTTATCAGGAATTTGCAGAACATCTCTGATAGCCTCTATAAGAGCCTCTATTCCCTGTGACAGAGTAGCACCCCCCCCCCCTCCAAATCCACCTCACCCTCTTCCATGCCTGACCCACCAGCGTCAGAATCAGACTGCAGGATATGGGCCAGAGATCGTTTTTGCGGACAAATGGGAGGGGATTGAGACGCTGGTTTGGGGACTGAGTCTCTATTCATAAACTCATCCACAGTCTGTCTTAAGTATTGCATCTCTCATTGCGGGATATCTTTGTAGAAATATTTGAGATCATTCCCTTAATGGAATTAACCCACTCCGGTTCAGCCCTCCTATTCTGGGAAAGTGCACCCTGAGTACCCAGTGGTGAGCCCCCTGGTGAAGAGGAACACTCCGCTGTACAAGAAACACACTCTTTGCCTGAGATAATGTAAATGTGAAAGCACACACACACACACACACACACACACACACACACACACACACACACACACAGGAAAAGGTTAGGCACAATTAACCCACAAAGAACCCTTCAGGGAGACACAGAGTTATTTGGAGCCAGCCCCCAGTGCGCCCTTATCGCTAAAGCCAAGCTTAGCCAGGTCGCAGACTAAGTACCCTGATAGGGGACTTAGTACACTAATAATCGCTCCCTCCCTGCTATGACCCCCTGGTACTGCTGAGGCCATCTGGAGTCTCTCCGGAGGAGCTGCGTGTCCCTGCCAGTCAGCGTCTTTGTCCACTGCAGAGGGAAAATGGCGCTGGTGAGCTGCTGGATCCGCTCATAGTGAAGGCACCGCCCCTTCAATGGCACACTGTCTTCCTGCTTTTTTTATACTGGCTGTGGTAATCTGGTGCTTAAAATGGAGAGAACACCATTTTAAGGCTGTTTTTGCCAGTGTGGGTACTGCGTACAGTGTACTGAGATGCAGTTGTGTACTGTGTCTGGAGACGCATTCCGCCCCGGTTAGAAGCTGTCTCCGTACCCTCATGCCGCCATAATGGCAGGCGACCTGCTAGTCGGGACGCCGGCTTAGTACTCACCACTCTTCTTTCTTCTGACTCTGTTAGGGGTGGCGGCGTGCTGCAGGAATGTATGCTTGCCGTGGGGGGGCTTGCGAATAGTTCCCTCAGGAGCTCAGTGTCCGGTCAGCGAGCAACAGGAACATTTACCCTTCAAGAGGTTGCCCCCTCTTCCCCCCCTAAGTACCACGAAGCAGGCAGGCTGGTGCCAACCAGCTCTGCCTGAAAATAACAAACATATAAAATAAATGCAGAAAACTCTTCAGGAGCTTCCTTCAGCGTGATATGTAGATCAGTTAGATATGGCAAGGTCATATAGAAGGGTACAAGAAAAACATATTTGCTAGTGATCATCCATATGTATAAATAATACTATTGATTGATAAAATGAGGGAAATGTGACGTTTTTAAATGACAGTATATTGTAGAGAGAATATTTAAATTAAGCAGGTTTCCTAATTAATGAATTCTAATCTTACTCATCAGATTTTACGCACTTGAAATCAACCTGTGAATGGAGCTTAGTTATTTTCCAGTAACATTATGGTATAAAGCAATAGGCCGTCACTCTAGAGACCTGTAATGCAATATTGTAGCACAATCCTGGTAGAAGGATTCAAATCCAACCTCAGAATCCAGTGAGGAGAGAAGAACTACCACTGTGATACAGATATGTATGTTGTGTCTCCTATTGATTAATCAGTATTATGAGAAAGGAAATGTGAGCTTTATAGTTAGAAAAGACAAGGTCATATACATACAAGAAACAATAACAATCGACTGTTTTATACCCCTTTCACACTGACAAATATTTCCTGGGTTATTGCACATGAACGCGCATGGGCCCTCATTCCGAGTTGTTCGCTCGCAAGCTGCTTTTAGCAGCTTTGCACACGCTAAGCCGCCGCCTACTGGGAGTGAATCTTAGCTTATCAAAATTGCAAACGAAAGATTTGCAATATTGCGAAAAGACTTCTCTGTGCAGTTTCTGAGTAGGTCGAGACTTACTCTTCCAGTGCGATCAGTTCAGTGCTTGTCGTTCCTG
The DNA here is from genome assembly GCF_028390025.1 of Pseudophryne corroboree. NCBI lineage: Eukaryota > Metazoa > Chordata > Amphibia > Anura > Myobatrachidae > Pseudophryne > Pseudophryne corroboree. The sequence goes on from NC_086444.1 coordinate 563,677,327, forward strand.
GTTTGACGTCACAAACACAAGGGTGTTTGAACTCGAATGGTATCGGGTGCATTTTACTGCAACTTTTTGAATCCTGATACGATCATTCACTAAGCTGCCGAGTTTTGCACAATCGTTTTTTCCAATGTCGATGTGATTCGTAATATCAGGCAGTGTTTTACGGGAGTGATGAGTAAAACACTGCCTGACAAAACACAAGGTATCCCGGCCGGATCTGTGAGATCCGTGCAGGGTTTCATTGTGTACCTTAAAAAGTTGATTAAAGTCTTAAAAAATCTGAAAAAAATTGCGTGGGGTCCCCCCTCCTAAGCACAACCAGCCTCTCCTGCCACGACGTGGCGCTCCCTGATTGGCTGAAGGGACCCTCTTTGACAGGAGTCAGGGGGGGTCCTGGCAGTCGGGGAAAGGGGTCCCATGTGTAACATGGGATCCCTTTCAGTGCGTGGTCGGGTTTCCGTTTTATTATTTTGCCAAGTACGTGGATTATTCAAAGGTCTGATTCTACACTGGATTATGTGAGTATAATTTTTTTCACAGTTACCCCAAGGATTCTACATGGAGAAGAGGACCGAGCCTCGTGGGAACATAGGTAGGTATGTGTGTATGGAGGTGTGCATGTATGTAATAAACTTATACTTTCACGGTGTGTGTGTCCTGTTTTTTTGGGGGTATTTTTTTAGTAGTAGTACTACAGGTACCAGCGGGCCCGGTTTTCCACCGCATGCTGGTACTTGTAGTTCTCCAAGTACCAGCTTGCGGGGGAAGCTTGCTGAGACTTGTAGTACTGCTACTAAAAACAATATTCACATTTTTCACAAGGCTATCAGCCCCCCATCCGCCGCCCTTGGATGGGGGGGACAGCCTCGGGCTTCACCCCTGGCCCTTGGGTGGCTGGAGGGGGGGACCCCTTGATTTAAGGGGTTCCCACTCCTCCAGGGTACCCCGGCCAGGGGTGACTAGTTGGGTATGTAATGCCAGGGCCGCAGGGACCAGTATAAAAGTGTCCCCCGGCTGTGGCATTATGTACCTGGCTAGTGGAGCCCGGTGCTGGTTTCAAAAATACGGGGGACCCCTACGCTTTTTGTCCCCCGTATTTTTGGAACCAGGACCAGGCGCAGAGCCCGGTGCTGGTTGATTAAATATGGGGGAACCCCTGTCATTTTTCCCCCCATATTTTTTCAACCAGGACCGGCTCAAAGAGCCCGATGCTGGTTATGCTTAGGAGGGGGGACCCCACGCAATTTTTTTTTCAGTTTTTACACTAAACAGACCCTTTCCCATAGATAACCATGCACAGATCTCACTGATCCGTGCATGGCTATCCAAACTCGACTGGAAAAAGCAGGTCTATTTTTTTGCTGCTTTTTTTAACGAATCGAAAAAAACCAGACCCGCACTTGAGCACTCAGAAACTAACAACCAAATACGAATCAATAGTGAATGCCCGTATTGTATGAAATAACAGCCGTGTTTGACCGATGGTCTATTCATTCGTATTTCGGAACTTTGCAAATCAAACCATTACGAATACTCCAAACACTGCCGAGATTGGTGCTTTGTGAATTCCCGGATTGGGACTTAGATAAAAAAACACAAATCGGACAAACTCGAATTCTTAGTAAATATTGGCCTAGGTGTGTACAATGAAATGAGTGTCTTTTCCAGTGCCGTAGCTAGGCATTTTAGCGCTGTGTGCAAGAAACGACATTGGCGCCCCCCCCCCCATGTAAGATAGGGGCAGTGCACGCCGTAGGTGCGTGAAAAATATATAGGGGCGTGGCTTCATGGGGAAGGGGCGTGGCCACAAAATAATAGCAATTCATACTACGGTGCACAGTAGTCTCCATTATTCAAATTACGCTGCACAGTAGCGCCACTACACCAGGTAGAGCCCCTTTTATACATTACAGCAGACAGTGTCCCCCTTTTTACACATTACAACAGACAGTCTCCCTTTTTAGCTGCGCCGCCTGCTGCCAGAGTGTGTGCGTGTCTGTGTCGTACCACTGCCGGGTGGTGTTCAGTTCCCGGCCGGAGCGGGAGAAGGTGGTGCTCTCCCCTCTCTGCAAGGCTGTGTCCACCTGCTGGGCTGTTGAACGCTGAGATGAGGGAGGAGCAACGGGAGCTGTGGGCTGGGCTGCTGTTGGTGTGGAATTTGCATGCACTGGTACGAGCCATTTCAGCAGTCATGTAAAGTATGTTTTAGGAGTGGAGGAGTGCAGGGGGGGGAGGTGTGCAATTAGCAGCGTGTGTGTGTGCATGCGTGTGCATGTATATGTGTGTATGCACAGTGTATGTGTGTATATAATATATGTACATATATCAGACCATACGGCGGCACACAGATGCTTGTAGAATAATGCAAAAATGTGTTTTTTATTTCAGTGTTTCAGGCTTATGCCCGTTATTAGGAAGGCATAATCACAAGTGCAGTGCTGTTTTTCTACATACAGTACAGATATACGTCCACATTATTACCCTATTAGCCACACCTGGACTCTCCCTCAATTCGAGCGTCTCTGGTCTGCCGTGCTGCAGGAATGCGACTCCATGCCACTGGTGATGTCATCAGGATGCACTTATCTACCGAGCCAATCAGGCGCCATGTGTACCATCACCATAGTAACGCATTTATAACCTAAAGTAAATTTATGTATATATACTTTCGGTTAGAATTGCATTGCTATGTATGTATAAAAACAGCACTGTTTGCATATGTGATTATGTCTTCCTTCATTTTTGCATTATTCTACAAGCCTCTGCGCAACGCCATCTGGTCTGATATATTGGGACACAAATCCCCTGGAGGGCATCGGAGCAAAGTAGCTGCGATTTATGGAATTAAGTAATGTATAACGGTATCACTATGAGATCCAGGTGGTCAGGAGACCGACGCTGGGATCCCGACAGCCGGGATCCCAGCAGCGAGTGCAGCGTGTCCCCTCACGGGCTTGCTGCGCTTGCCACGCTTCTGGCTTGGTGGCGACCTTTGGTCACCACAGGGTTCTATTACCCTCGGGTGGTGGCGTGGACCACCACCCAAGTGGGGATACCAGCCAGCGGACGGGATTCCGACCGCCAAAATTTCACCTGGTGTTGGGATTCCGGCGTCTGTATCCTGACAGCCAGGATCCCGACCGGCGGTCAATTGACTGCCTCCCTGTATAACAATGCCAGACTAGATGTCTCCAACTTTTCAGATGTTTATTACATCTTGAAAAAAGATGTAATAAACATCTGAAATGTTAGAGACATCAAGTTTGGCGTTGTTATATATTACTTAAGTCCATGGTGTGCCACTACTTTGCTATGTCCATGAGGTGGGGCGGTCTCTTGTGATCTTAAGATGCACACCTGGGCATTATAAGCTTTGTGGAATGCCGGCCATTATCTTTATATGTGTGTGTGTGTGTGTGTGCATATATATATATATATATATAATTAGGAGTTTAATGCTGTGTGTAGTATATGGGGGTCACTAATGCTGTCTGTGGTATAGTAGTATATGGGGGTCACTAATGATGTCTGTAGTATCTGGCATCACTAATGCGGTGTGTAGTTTATGGGGGTCATTAATGCTGCCTGTAGTATAGTAGTATATGGGGGGTCACTAATGATGTCTGTAGTATATGGCATCATTACTGCTGTCTGTAGTATATGGGGGTCACTAGTGCTGTCTGTAGTATACAGTATATCGGTCACTAATGCTTTCTAATATATATTGGTCACTAATGCTGTCTGTAGTATATGGCATCTCTAATGCTGGCTGTATATGGTTCCCTCCCCTCTCCTCATTTCCCAGAGTCCCCAGTTCTTCCTCTCTGAAGCGGTCCTGCGCTTGCCACCAAAAAACGGGATCTGACGTCACAATCTTATGACCAGCCCTGGTGAGAAAAACCAGGGAGGACAGAAGAGTTGCCCTCCAATTGCTGCAGCTCTGGCATGGGCCCAAGTAAGTAAAGTCCCTACAGAATCTAAGCCCAACCCATTTACACTTCTCCTGTGCCATCTGACCCATTCCCTACATACACAGCACTCACTCCACAGTATTATTCATGTACAATGCAGTATAGTTTTTAATCAAATCAGGATTATCCTGATTTGCTTAAAGATTAATTAGCATTGTACATGAATAATACTGATACCCTGTGTGCCGCTAGTGTTGCCCTCCTCCCCGCGAAGCAACACCCTTTTTTAGGCGCGAGCCTTCAGCACACAAAACGGCCCTGGTTTGGGGGTTGGAGTTTGGGTGCCCACATCAAGTTGTTGCACCTGGTCCCACCACTCACTAGTTCCGCCACTGGATTTACACATCAGATTTATCTGGTGGGATGGGCTAAAGCAGCATATATAATCAGCAGCCATTTTTAACTCTGGGCACACTCTGCTTTGTGATTAGTGAGGCTGGTTTACACCTACCAAGTGTTTCACATTGAAACCGTGTACTGCTTTGTTTGGCTTGTCTTAACAAAGTGCTATGTCCTATTTTGTGATGGATCCCTTTTGCAATAAACTCAAACTAGCGTATGGCTTTCTGAAGGGGAGACGTGACAGGGCTCAGAAAAGGAGGAGGGTAATGTCCTGCTGTACTTTGGAGCGGCTGAAGGGACACTCTCTCCTGACTGCAATTAAGGAGAACAACCCAGAGGACTATCGTAACTACTTGCGTACGGATGGCCCCTGTGACTCCCTATATTCAGAGGCAGGATACCAAGATGCGAAGGGCCATATCGCCCGAGAAGAAACTGGCAGCTACCTTGAAGTATCTTGCTACCAGCCGTTCACTGGAAGATCTAAACTTTGGGACCCTCATCTCTGCTCAAACTTTGGGGCGGATCATTCCTGACACCTGCAAGGCCATCGTGAAGGTGCTGCAGAACAGTATTTGAAGGTAAAAGAACACGACACACTTGTTTACTTAAGTAGTAACATTTTTTATTGTAGGATAAAACATTTAAATATTTGTTTTTAAATCAAAAAGAAAGTGCAGTTTTTCTTCAACATGGCATATATTTTCAGTGTAGCCAAAAAAGTAGTCAAGTAGTAGTTAAGTAGTCAAAAAAAATTCTAAAGTAACATACAAAAAAAAAAAAAATTTAAGCCAAAAAGTGCAGTTTTTTTGCCAACATGGCATAAATTTCAGTGTAGCCAACATGGCTTTAAACAAGCATAAATACATCTTTATAATTGCATAAAATATTAAAAGAACCGTCCGGCGCCCCCAACACCACACCGGACCGGATCCCTGCAGAAATCCCAGCAATTTGGGAGATCGTACTGCGCATCCCCGTACGTCCTGGACTGTGGGGCCTCCAGCCCGGTGGGATGTATATGTCAGCGGTCATTGTGGAACACGGGAAGAGAGATTACAGCATCTCTGTATGGTCTAGGTTGTTCTGTTTTTTTTAGAACATCCCTGGATCATGCAGAATAGCTGTAATCTCTCCCTCCCATTCTTCCCGATGACTGCTGTCACATAAACCACCCATGACAAGAAACCCCCTAGATGGGAACCTGCAGTACTTTTTTCCAAAAAGTGGCCAAGATTAGTGTGGGGATTCAGTACGGTCCGATGTTCGGGCATGTCGCCCTGTCTGGTTTTTAGTCAATCCCTCTAATTCACAATAAATATGTTGCGGTATATGTATCCCTAACATGGGAGAGATATATGGTGTTTTGGTCACAGATTTGAACAGAAGAATATACACATGCTGTAAAGTGCAGAATCGATGGTCCCAGCCCCATGACTATGCACTTACAGCATGTGTGTAACCTCCACCAAAAGTCTGCACCCAAAGCACCAGGTCCATACAGCACCATATTGTTACAATTCACCTGCCTCTAATGTTTGGCAGGTGAATTACGAGAAGAGAATAAACACTGGAGGTGCAGGCAGATGCAGAGTGGCACAGAAATGGTTAACCAGACTTGACTGTGGAATACTGTAGTAACTTGAGCGAGGTGTAGCAGAATTTAAAGTTTAGCAGACTATGGACTCTCCCATTAAGACAGGAATGTGCAGCACCATACTTTAACACTCATTATGGACAGCAGATGAGTAGTTACATAACTATGAGCCAAAGCTTGAATTCAGGACCAGAATGTATCACAATCACTGTTGCAGGTAATGAATGTCCACAGATGTGAGGGAATACTAAGTACTTTATTGAAGCAGTGGTATAATAATGTATGGCAGAGGAATTACAGTAACAATCCAAAGTACAACATGAGCAGTGAGTAAATGGTTATCCAGAATGAGACTTGCAGCAGAGTAATGAAATAGTTGAACAAGAATCCAGAGTAATAATCCACAGTACTTAGATTGTAGGACTTGCACAATAAATCAGAAATGCATGCAGGCATAGAGGAAGTCCACAGTAGTATGTAAACACAAGTAATGAATGCTTAGAGAATCCACAGGGCACAGTGAAAGTCCATAATACTTCGCTAAGGTAGTCCTGGAAACACAAACTGGCAAGAACAGGAGTTGCTGGATAACAAGGACCAGCAGATCAGGCTTCTCAGCAAGAACAGGAGCTTGGACTAAGACACCAGGCAACGCAGATAGTTCTGGCAGGAAAATAGTATAATATTACCAGCGTGGGAGAACTCAGCTAGCTGGTTTATAACAGCCACACTAACCAATGAACATGGCCAGGCTTGGAGTGTTAATTCTAATTACAAACCCTGTGCACCTGCAGAGCTGCATGTACACAGAGCCTAAGGAACAGAAAATACACTGATGGATTGTTAATGTCAGCTGACACCAGGTGCATTCAGAACAGAGGGAATACATGCACCAACAGAATCATAACACATATTTATTGTGAATTTAAAAAATAATGTTAAATATATCTAAGAGACAGTAAATTCACATTTCATATTCTGCCTCCATCATAGCCATATAAATAGCTGAAGAGTAGGTGTGTGGGGTTGTAGGCTGGGCTTGGGTGGGAGGAATAGGTGGGAGTTGGGTGGGAGGAATAGGCTGGAGTTGGGTGGGATGAGCAGAAAGGATAGTAGAACAGGGACCAACCACCATGTTGTCATTTAAATGGCCTCTTCTCAGCATAAAGACCATTTAATTGGCCAGTCTTTGAAAGTAGTACACTTGATTGACAGGGGCAGGGCTTATACACGTGGCAATGATAATTGACGCTTTCAGCTGTTGACAGCACAGGTCCTCCTCATCTTGGGTGTGCTTTCGCTTCCTGCCTCTCTTTCGGGGAGATTGGGGAAGGGTGGCTGGAGGCACAGGTGTACTACATTCTTGCTGTGTTGGAGGCACTTGGGATGAGTCCTCAGGGTCCACAAGAATGCTGAGGTCTGGGGTGCTGGTCATATCGGGCTCAGAAGTGGAAATCGGTGGGTCAAAAACACAAACATTTAACACGTGTTAATCATTTGTTTTCTATTTTTTTCTAGTTCCCTGCAAGTGTGGAAGAGTGGCAAGACATCGCAGAGGAGTTTAAAACCAATGGCATTTCACTAATTGCGGTGGAGCCATTGATGGTAAACATGTCTGCATTAACCCTCCTATCAACAGTGGATCGTTGTACTACAACTGTAAGGGATACTTTTTGTGCAGAAAAGCCAGCCAGCATAGGACATTGGGCAGAGCAGCACCAGAGGAGCCAGACACCATTGTCTACCCTGCAAGTACCTCCTCTCTTCTCCATGGGGACTACACGCACAAACCAGGTCAGGGAGGAGTACCCGGCCTATTTTAATGGAGTAGATGCAGTGCCCTGGCAGAAGGCCATTATGTAAAGTGGAGTGTGAGTGAATAAGACATTTTAAAAATTAAAGTGACAATGACAATATACTTACAGATGTGGCTTGCGACGCTTCACCCACTTCAGGCTCCGCTGCATTAGGCCATGGGAGGGAGGAGAAGTCACCTTTTGCTGGCTCTTTTTAACTATCTATCTTTATCTACTATGCAGGTCATCATGTTGAAATACCATAGACTAGGCTTGTACTCCTCGCCTGTGCCTGCACTAGACCACTTTGACTACTCCATCTTTTTGTGCTCTTGAATAAAGATGGTTTGCAGGTTCTGCCTCTTCTTTTTGACCCACTCAACATTGGCTGGTGCATAAAAAGGCTTGCAAAACTCCACCAGCTCTTCATAAGGCCGCAAGATGACTGGTCTTGTTTACATAGTCCTTGGACTTTGCCTTCCAAAGACACTCCTTGGACCAGAAGAGTTCAATGAATCCTCTAATAAAATCCACATTCTTATCTAAAGACATATCTAAGGACAAAACAAAGGATAAAAAAAGTTTTCGTTATTGCTTTAGTTATGGCTAAATGTTTTTATTTATGGTAATTAAGTTAGATGTTATATGTTTTCATTTGTTAGATGTTTTTATTTATGTTTAATTAGTGATGTATCATTAGGGTTTTAAAATGTTTTTATGGACAAAGCTGCGAAATAGAGTCACAACAGTGTGTGTGTGTGTGTGTGTGTGTGTGTGTGTGTGTGTGTGTGGGGGGTGAAAGAAGAGGGTCAGGCTGACCAGAGCGGGGGGAGTGGCGGGGGGGGGGGAGGGGATCAATGTACTAGCTAAGAATAAGAGGGTAAGACCTCAATGCTTACTTGGTATTAATTAAGATATAGTGGGGTATGAAAATTAGCTCTTTTTTTTGCCTAAGCAAAAAAACTGAGCTTTTTGCTATTTTTAGGGCGAATGGGGACTCGCCCTATGCAATAGCAGGGCCAGATTTTCACCTAGGTGAAAAATGTGGCAGGGGAGGAAAACAGGTGGATCGGTAACACCTTATTTGCTGATTTTGAGGCATTTTTTGAAAAGGCATTGACGAAAATGGCTTCAAATCGGGCAAAAACATCCTGCAATTGATTACTCAGTGGGGCGAATTCATTAGCTCTGAAATGATCAGAGCTAATTGCACACCCCCCTGACAGTTCTCTGTATTATATGGCAATCACTGATGCCCTCTGTATAACATAGTGGTCACTGTTGCTCTCTGTATTATATGGCAATCACTTATGCTAAGTATTACATGGTGGTCACTGATGCTCTTCATATTATATGGTGATTATAAATGCCCTGTGTATTTTTTTAGTGGTCAGTAATGTTCTTTGTTTTATGATGAGCGTAATCTTCTCTGTACTGTACGGTGGTCACTGATGCTCTCTGTATAGTATGGTGGTCACTGCGCTGCTCTGTGGTGTGTGAGGAATTATACAGGCAGCAATCTTTACCTTTGAGTCTTGAGACAGCGGAACTTGCATGACCCAGAACCACAGAATAAATGCAACAGGTGCCTTAATGTAATGAGGCTAAATGTGGATTTTGCCCTCACCCTAGAAATATTTGTCTTAACCATGTATTCAAACAAGTCAAGGATGACTACTGCATATGGGTGGGGAGTCAAAATGAGTCTTTGCCCCAAATGACACAAAGATTAGCTACCGCTGAAACACACACACACACACACACACACACACACACACACACACACACACACGCACACACCCACACACACCAGCGAAACTGAGGGGTGGTCCGGGGGTGCACCGGACCACCCATTAGCCTGCAATCAGAGCCCTAACCAGGGCAGTGCAGATGGTGCCGCCTTGCACACCGTGCAATTTTTATGTTGGTGCACCGTCTGCATCTACCTCCGACTAGCTATGTCTGTATGTGTGGCGTCCGCTGTCTCCTTTAGATAGCTGATCATGTCGCCTGGCATGTGTGCTTCGCCCATGTTGTCCTCTTGTGCACTGTCAAGTGGACTTCCGGGAATAGGGGCCGGAGGCAAGTGCTGCAGTGCTGCTGATGAGGAGATGCTGTCACAACTGAGGGCCTGAGCTGACGGGAGGCAGCCTCAGTTGTAGGGGCTGAGATGTACCGGAACCTGGGAGGTTGTATCAGACCCCTGGACATGAATAATAACTGCCCGAAGGCGTGACCACGACAACTTAGATAAAAGTCAATGATGTTTATTATGACAACTCCGCATCACAGCAGCAATAAAAGAAAACGTAAAAGTCAGCAAAGAATAAATACAGTTCCTGAGTACTACAGCATGGCAGGAGCCACAGGGCACTGGTAGTGTGAGATAGTTCTTATGATCTTCTAGATGGAAAGTCCTTACCAGGCCCGGCTGTAGCAATGGAGATAACCCAGGATTGTACCAGCTGGTGTTCCAGGAAGAGCTGGGTTGCTAAAGGTAAAACAGCTGCTGTGGATACTGGCTGGAACCAGACTGTTGTTAGCACGGAGTGGATACTGGCTGGAACCAGTTAAATAATAAATGAACTTTGGGAGCGATGAAATGTAGAACTTGAGAGCGGAGAAATAATAATTCCGGTGGAGAGTGGTAAAGTGTAGAAAGGACACCGGCCCTTTAAGGGAAGCTGTACTCTGCTGGAAGCTGAGGCTGGAAGCAGGTAGTGTTGTAGCTGGAAACAGATGAATCCACAATGGATTGGAGAGTCAGGCTACACCGCAGGTGGAATGCTGGTGCGGGTCTCTATGGTGGAAGTCTTGAGACAGGAGCTGGAACCTGGAAGACAATCATAGAAGAGAGACAAACAGGAACTAGGTTTGACAACCAAAGCACTGACGTCTTCCTTGCTCAGGTACAGCTTACTTATACCTGCAGCAAGGAAGGGGTTGGCTAGGCAATTATGCAAATCAACAACACAGACAGCAGATTGGTGGAAATGATCAGATGACAGAATCCAAGATGGCTGCGCCCATGCAGACACTTGGAGGGAAGTTTGGTTTGTAATCCATGTGGTCTGGGAAACAGTAATGGCGGCGCCGGCCACCGGAGACAGGAGACGCCAGGCTGATAGATGCACATTTAACCCCGCGGGCACAGCGGAGGCCGCGGCTGATGAAAAGACCACTCTGCATGTGGAAACTCAGGAACAGCGGAATCCGGTCCTGGAACGCTGAGCCCGCCTTAGGAGGCATCTGAAGGGTAAGTAATGGCGTCCAGATACCCGGATCGTGACAGCACCCCCCCCTTTAGGAGTGGCCCCAGGACACTTCTTAGGCTTTAAAGGAAACTTTGCGTGGAAATTTCGGACCAAGGCAGGAGCATGGACGTCAGAGGCATTGGTCCAAGAGCGTTCTTCAGGACCATAGCCCTTCCAGTCAATGAGATACTGAAGTTGACCGTAACGGTGACGTGAGTCCAGGATCTTGGCCACTTCATACTCAACGCCTCGTTGAGTTTGGACTTTCGGAGTTGGTGGAAGTGAGGAATGAAACCGATTCAAGATTAGCGGTTTCAACAGGGAAACATGGAATGTCCTGGGTATTTTTAAGAAGGGAGGTAACTGGAGTCTGTAAGCAACAGGATTGATGACTTGATCAATTTTAAAAGGACCGATGTAGCGAGGTGCAAACTTCATACTGGGAACTCTTAACCTCAAATTCTTCGTGGATAACCATACCCGATCACCCACCTTGAGAGCAGGAACTGCTCGACGCTTCTTATCCGCAAACTTCTTGTACCTGAACGATGCCTTGAGCAGAGCTGATCGTACGCTCTTCCAGATATTGGCAAACTGATGCAAGGTGATATCCACTGCGGGAACAGAAGTTGCTGGAAGCGGTTGGAACTCAGGGACTTTAGGGTGGAATCCAAAGTTGGTGAAGAATGGTGTTGAGGAAGATGAAGAATGATACTGGTTGTTATGACAGAACTCGGCCCAGGGAAGTAATTGAACCCAGTCATCTTGAGAGGAGGACACATAGATGCGGAGGAAGGCCTCCAAGTCCTGATTCACCCTCTCAGTTTGACCATTGGTCTGAGGATGGTAAGCCGTGGAAAACTTTAACTTGACTTGGAGGACTTGACATAAACTTCGCCAGAATTTGGCTGTGAATTGAACTCCTCGATCTGAGATAATTTCTTCTGGAAGACCGTGGAGTCGGAAGATCTCTTGTATGAATACTTGAGCCAACTTGGAAGCTGACGGAAGACCGGTGAGAGGAATGAAGTGTGCCATCTTGGTGAACCGGTCAACTACCACCCAGATGGTATTGAACTTGTTGCACATGGGCAAATCTGTAATAAAATCCATCGACAAATGGGTCCATGGTCGACGGGGAACAGATAGTGGAACCAGTTGCCCCGCAGGCGACTGGCGGGATACTTTATGTTGAGCACACTTTGGGCAAGATGCAATAAACTCCAAAACGTCCTTTTTCAGAGTTGGCCACCAATAGGACCTAGAGATAAACTCCAGGGTTTTTTGGATACCTGTATGTCCGGCAAAACGGGAAGCATGGGCCCAATGCATGAGCTTCTTCCTTAGTGTCGGCTTCACAAAACTTTTCCCTGATGGAGGCGTAGAGTCCATCCCTACCGTGGAGAATGCCAACGGATTTATAATAGGATGCTTGTCTGAAGACTCTGACTCATTTTCTTGCTCCCATGAGCGGGAAAGGGCATCGGCCTTGCGATTCTGAGAGCCCGGACAGAACTGGAGTTTAAAGTCGAACCTGGAAAAGAAAAGTGCCCATCTGGCCTGACGAGGGTTGAGACATTGTGCGCCTTTTAGATATAGAAGGTTCTTGTGGTCTGTAAGGATGGTGATTGAATGAGAAGCTCCCTCCAACAGATATCTCCACTCCTCTAGAGCGAGCTTGATGGCTAGCAACTCCTGGTCGCCAATGGCATAGTTGCGCTCCGCTGGGGAGAACTTCCGTGAGAAGAAACTGCAAGGATGTAAATGACCATCTTTAGCCCTCTGAGATAACACCGCTCCTACTCCAACGGAGGAGGCATCCACCTCTAAGATGAAAGGAGAGTCGATGTCAGGCTGTTTCAGGACAGGTGCAGAGATGAACCTCTGTTTTAAAAGATGAAAAGCTTGCATGGCTTCTTCAGACCACTTGGACGGGTTAGCACCCTTCTTGGTGAAAGCAGTAATAGGCGCCACAATGGTGGAAAAGTCTCGTATAAACTTTCGGTAATAATTGGCGAACCCTAAGAACCTCTGGACCCCTTTGAGGGTTAAGGGTACCGGCCAATTCTGGATTGCTTGTAGTTTCTCAGGATCCATCTCTAGTCCGGAACCGGACACAATGTACCCTAGAAACGGAATGGACTTGACTTCAAAGACGCATTTCTCTAATTTGCAGTAGAGATGATTGACACGGAGACGGGACAGAACCTCCTTTACCCAGAAACGATGTTCCTCTAAATCGTTGGCAAAAATGAGGATATCATCTAGATAGACCACGACATGACGGTATAGAATGTCTCTGAAGATCTCATTGACGAAATGCTGGAAGACAGCTGGAGCATTGCTCAATCCGAAGGGCATGACGAGGTACTCATAATGTCCGTCACGGGTGTTAAATGCGGTCTTCCACTCGTCACCCTCACGGATCCGGATGAGATTGTATGCACCTCTCAGGTCCAGCTTTGTAAAGATGGTAGCTCCGCTAACTCTGTCAAAGAGCTCAGTAATCAGGGGTAAAGGATAGCGGTTCTTGATGGTAATGTCGTTCAAACCTCTGTAGTCGATGCACGGCCGCAGACCACCATCTTTCTTCTTTACAAAAAAGAAGCCTGCGCCGGCTGGAGAAGAAGAAGGTCGAATGAACCCCTTTGCTAGGTTCTCTTTAATGTATTCCTCCATAGAATGTGTCTCGGGGAGAGACAACGGATAAGTTCGGCCTCGAGGTGGAACCTTCCCTGGAACGAGATCAATCGGGCAGTCCCATTCTCTATGAGGAGGAAGGATATCAGCAGAAGCTTTACTGAACACATCCGTGAAATCTTGATATGGAGGAGGTGGAACATCAGACGACCTGGGGGAGGAAGAACAGACAGGCAACACTTTAAACAAACATGTCTTAGTACAGGAGGAACCCCATGCCAGGATTTGCGTAGTCGTCCAATCAATTGTAGGATTATGAAGACGGAGCCATTGAAGGCCCAGGACCACAGGATGTGTGGCTCTTGGAATCACTAAAAATGAAATAAGTTCGGAATGAAGAACTCCCACTCTCAGACGAACTGGTAGAGTCCTTAGAGAAATAACTGTATCAAAAATTTTACTGCCATCCACAGCAGTTAAGGAAAAGGACGAAGGAAGTCTCTCGGTGGGTAGGGACCACCGTTTAACATAGGCTTCAGTAATAAAGTTCCCAGCTGCTCCGGAATCCAGGAGGGCAATGACGTTCTGATAACGTTGAGCAACTTGAAGCGAGACTGGGAGGTTACAATCTTGAGGAGATGGAGAGGAGATCATTACTCCTAGCCGGCCCTCTCCTTGGCGAGCTAGGATTTGGAGTTTCCCGGACGTTTGGGACAGGCATTAATGGTGTGAGACGGAGCTGCACAATACAGACAGAGAAACTCGGAGAGACGTCTTCGGCGCTCAGCAGGAGTTAAACGGGAACGGCCAATTTGCATGGGTTCATCTGTAGTTGGTGACAGTTGGCGAGGAGGAGGAGTAGAAGATTTTGGAGCAGATGATCTTCCACGCTCAGTTGCTCTCTCTCTGAAACGTAAGTCAACTTTCGTACAAAGTGAGATTAGCTCATCTAACTTGGAGGGTAAGTCTCTGGTAGCTAACTCATCTTTAATACGCTCGGATAAACCATGCCAGAATGCAGCATACAGGGCCTCGTCGTTCCATGCCAGTTCGGATGCCAGGATCTGGAACTGTATAAGATATTGTCCTACAGTACGTGATTCCTGGCGTAAACGGAGAATCTCAGACGAAGCTGAAGTTACCCTGCCTGGCTCGTCGAAGATGCGCCTGAATGTTGACACAAATGCAGTGTAAGAAGATAGCAGGGTGTCGGACCTCTCCCATAACGGTGATGCCCAATCAAGGGCTGAGCCACTGAGAAGAGAAATAATGTAGGCAATTTTTGTACGGTCACTGGGAAAATTGCCAGGTTGTAGCTCAAACTGAATCTCACACTGGTTGAGAAATCCCCTGCAGAATCTTGGAGATCCGTCAAATTTTGCTGGCGTTGGAAGATGAAGACGTGGAGCAGAAATGGGTAAGGTGGGTGGGGTTATAGCTGGAGTCACTGTGGTTGACGCACCAGACGCGCCTGATCCACGGAGAGTTGTCTGAATCCCATCCAGCCGAGTAGAGAGATCCTGGAGACAGCGGATGATGTGGCCCTGTGCAGCCTCCTGATGTTCTAGTCGGGCTGCCAGTTCTTGCATCGGCCTGGCCGCTTGATCCTGGTCTCCGGCTGGATTCATTAGGTCAGTGCTTACTGTCACAACTGAGGGCCTGAGCTGACGGGAGGCAGCCTCAGTTGTAGGGGCTGAGATGTACCGGAACCTGGGAGGTTGTATCAGACCCCTGGACATGAATAATAACTGCCCGAAGGCGTGACCACGACAACTTAGATAAAAGTCAATGATGTTTATTATGACAACTCCGCATCACAGCAGCAATAAAAGAAAACGTAAAAGTCAGCAAAGAATAAATACAGTTCCTGAGTACTACAGCATGGCAGGAGCCACAGGGCACTGGTAGTGTGAGATAGTTCTTATGATCTTCTAGATGGAAAGTCCTTACCAGGCCCGGCTGTAGCAATGGAGATAACCCAGGATTGTACCAGCTGGTGTTCCAGGAAGAGCTGGGTTGCTAAAGGTAAAACAGCTGCTGTGGATACTGGCTGGAACCAGACTGTTGTTAGCACGGAGTGGATACTGGCTGGAACCAGTTAAATAATAAATGAACTTTGGGAGCGATGAAATGTAGAACTTGAGAGCGGAGAAATAATAATTCCGGTGGAGAGTGGTAAAGTGTAGAAAGGACACCGGCCCTTTAAGGGAAGCTGTACTCTGCTGGAAGCTGAGGCTGGAAGCAGGTAGTGTTGTAGCTGGAAACAGATGAATCCACAATGGATTGGAGAGTCAGGCTACACCGCAGGTGGAATGCTGGTGCGGGTCTCTATGGTGGAAGTCTTGAGACAGGAGCTGGAACCTGGAAGACAATCATAGAAGAGAGACAAACAGGAACTAGGTTTGACAACCAAAGCACTGACGTCTTCCTTGCTCAGGTACAGCTTACTTATACCTGCAGCAAGGAAGGGGTTGGCTAGGCAATTATGCAAATCAACAACACAGACAGCAGATTGGTGGAAATGATCAGATGACAGAATCCAAGATGGCTGCGCCCATGCAGACACTTGGAGGGAAGTTTGGTTTGTAATCCATGTGGTCTGGGAAACAGTAATGGCGGCGCCGGCCACCGGAGACAGGAGACGCCAGGCTGATAGATGCACATTTAACCCCGCGGGCACAGCGGAGGCCGCGGCTGATGAAAAGACCACTCTGCATGTGGAAACTCAGGAACAGCGGAATCCGGTCCTGGAACGCTGAGCCCGCCTTAGGAGGCATCTGAAGGGTAAGTAATGGCGTCCAGATACCCGGATCGTGACAGATGCTGCCATACTAATAATATGTAAGCTAAATATAGGTGCTTCGGGAGGGGAAAGAAACACGGACAGACAACGCACCACTGCCCTGAGTGACCCTTAGAACATGGTAAGAACATGTGTGCAGCAAATATAGTGTACTTTCACAAGTATGACTGAGCAGGAGGAACATATTTTACAGTGTGGGGTGGCTGACCGAGCATGTGTTTGTGTGCAGGGACCTATGTGTGTGCAGGTGTATGTATGAGCAGGAACGTGTGTGTGCAGGTGTATGTTTGAGCAGGAACGTGTGTGTGCAGGTGTATGTATGAGCAGGAACGTGTGTGTGCAGGTGTATGTATGAGCAGGAACGTGTGTGTGCAGGTGTATGCATGAGCAGGGACCTATGTGTGTGCAGGTGTATGTATGAGCAGGAACGTGTGTGTGTGGAGGTATATGTATGAGCAGGAACGTGTGTGTGCAGGTGTATGCATGAGCAGGGACCTATGTGTGTGCAGGTGTATGTATGAGCAGGAACGTGTGTGTGTGGAGGTGTGTGTTTGAGCAGGAATGTGTGTGTGTGTGAGCAGGTGTGTGTGCAGGTGTATGTTTGAGCAGGAACGTGTGTGTGCAGGTGTATGTATGAGCAGGAATGTGTGTGTGCAGGTGTAGGTATGAGCAGGAATGTGTGTGTGCAGGTGTAGGTATGAGCAGGGACCTATGTGTGTGCAGGTGTATGTATGAGCAGGAACGTGTGTGTGTGGAGGTGTGTGTTTGAGCAGGAATGTGTGTGTGTGTGTGTGAGCAGGTGTGTGTTTGAGCAGGAACGTGTGTGTGCAGGTGTATGTATGAGCAGGAATGTGTGTGTGCAGGTGTATGTATGAGCAGGAATGTGTGTGTGCAGGTGTAGGTATGAGCAGGGACCTATGTGTGTGCAGGTGTATGTATGAGCAGGAATGTGTGTGTGCAGGTGTAGGTATGAGCAGGGACCTATGTGTGTGCAGGTGTATGTATGAGCAGGAACGTGTGTGTGTGGAGGTGTATGTTTGAGCAGGAACGTGTATGTGAGCAGGTGTATGTATAAGCAGGAACGTGTGTGTGTGTGCAGGTGCATGTTTGAACGTGTGTGCAGGTGTATGTATGAGCAGGAACGTGAGTGTGCAGGTGCATGTATGAGCAGGAACGTTTGTGTGCAGGTGCATGTTTGAGCAGGAACGTGTGTGTGCAGGTGTATGTATGGGCAGAAACGTGTGTGTGCGCAGGTGCATGTATCAGCAGAAACGTGTGTGTGCAGGTGCATGTATGAGCAGGAACGTGTGTGTGCAGGTGCATGTCTGAGCAGGAACGTATGTGTGAGTGTAGGAGTAGGTCCTAGGCTACGCACAGACTGCACAAACTGGAAAAATCATTAGATGATGAATGAGTTGTGAACGGATTTGCAGCTGGCCGGCGTTTGCAAAGATTTTTGCACGGCGTACGCAGACTTGCACTGGGCAGATTTTCGGCCTTAGTGTAGCTGGGCTTACACATACAGTGTAGATCATCAACATAGACACACATACACAGGGACGTGAGATTGTTGAAGGAGGGAGACTGGGAGATGAATAAATTGTGTTACAAAATACTAGCAATCTAGCAATACTAGTAGCAATCTGGGATCCTACCAGAGATGGCAAGCCGCTCAGCAAAGGCATGCAGTGCAGAGAGGCGCCAAGCTGAAGAGGTTCTCTCCCTGCTCTGCATCCCTGCTGCCGGCTCTCGCTGCGCCTGTCAAGCTGGAAGACAGGCAGCGGCGCTGGCACCCTCTCCCCAGAGAGAGTGCATGCAGTGTGCGGCCTCAGTCCACACACAGTGCCACTGACGCTGACATCCTGTGCTCCCTAGAGGTTTGGGGGCTTTGCCTAATCGTGGGAGCCGTGGCCACACCCCTTTATGGAAAAAGAGGATTTTGGTTACCTACCGGTAAATCCTTTTCTCGGAGTCCGTAGAGGATGCTGGGGTCCACATTAGTACCATGGGGTATAGACAGATCCACCAGGAGCCATTGGCACTTTAAGAGTTTGAGTGTGTGGGCTGGCTTCTTCCTCTATGCCCCTCTTACCAGACTCAGTCTAGAAACTGTGCCCGAGGAGATGGACATCTTCGAGAGAAGGATTTTACACAGATAGTGACAAGATTCACACCAGCTCACACATACAAGGCACATCAAGCTAACTAGCTTGAAACGCAGCAACCGCTGAAAACATTACTTACCAAGTAACAATGCAGTACTCAACTAAAACAAAGTTGTACTGAACCAAATAACGACAGCAGGAAAACGAAGCGCTGGGCGGGCGCCCAGCATCCTCTACGGACTACGAGAAAAGGATTTACTGGTAGGTAAACAAAATCCTATTTTCTCTTACGTCCTAGAGGATGTTGGGGTCCACATTAGTACCATGGGGATGTACCAGAATGTACCAGAATGGGAGGGAGAGAGCGGAGGCTCCTGCAGAACTGATTGACCAAACTTCAGGTCCTCAGCGGCCAAAGTATCGAATTTGTAGAACTTGGCAAACGTGTTCGACCCAGACCAAGGTGCCACTCGGCAGAGCTGTAAAGCCGAGACACACCGGGCAGCCACCCAGGAAGAACCCACCTTACGAGTAGAGTGGGCCTTAACAGACTTAGGACATGGCAATCCTGCCGTAGAACACTCATGCTGGATAGTGAACCTGATCCAACGAGAAATAGTCTGCTTAGAAGCAGGACACCCAAGTTTCTTGGGATCATACAGGACAAACAGAGAGCCCGATTTTCTGTGATGAGCAGTCCTCTTCACATAGATTTTCAGAGTCCTTACAACATCCAAGGACTTTGATGAAATTGAGGAGTCAGTAGCAACTGGCACCACAATAGGTTGGTTGATATGAAATGCCGACACAACCTTCGGAAGAAACTGCTGACGTGTTCGAAGCTCAGCCC
This sequence comes from Pseudophryne corroboree, assembly GCF_028390025.1. Classification (NCBI taxonomy): domain Eukaryota; kingdom Metazoa; phylum Chordata; class Amphibia; order Anura; family Myobatrachidae; genus Pseudophryne; species Pseudophryne corroboree. Next base: position 563,696,682 of record NC_086444.1, read on the forward strand.
TATCTTCATGGAAGATCAAGTATGGGCTTCTGCAGGACATAGTCCCCAACTCTGACACACATCTAGCAGAAGCTAAGGACAACAAAGTGACAGCCTTCCACATGAGAAACTTGACCTCAACCTCCTGTAGAGGCTCAAACCAGTCCGACTGGAGGAACTGCAACACCACGTTAAGATCCCATGGTGCCGTAGGCGGCACAAAAGGAGGTTGGATGTGCAGAACTCCCTTCAAAAAAGTCTGAACCTCAGGGAGGGCAGCCAACTGTTTCTGGAAGAAAATGGATAGGAAAGAAATTGTACCTTTATAGATCCCAACCTCAGGCCCGTATCCACACCTGCTTGCAGGAAGAGGAGAAAACGTCCCAGTTGAAACTCCACCGTAGGAAACCTCTTGGACTCACACCAAGAGACATATTTTTTCCAAATACGATGGTAATGTTCAGACGTAAATCCTTTCCTAGCCTGCATCAGGGTAGGAATAACCTTGTTCGGAATGCATTTCCGAGCTAGTATCTGGCATTCAACCTCCATGCTGTCAAACACAGCTGCTGTGTCTGGATAGGTGAATGGCTCCTGCTGCAGGAGCCGAAGAGGAAGAGGTCTCGGCTTTTCTAGCAGTAGATCCAGAAGATCCACGTACCAAGACCTTCTTGGCCAATCTGGAGCAATGAGGATCGCTTGAACCCTTGTTCTCCTTATCAGCTTTAGCACTCTCGGAATGAGTGGAAGTGGAGGAAACACGTACACCGACTGGAACACCCACAGAATCACTAGGGCATCCACCACCATGGCTTGCGGGTCCCTTGACCTGGAGCAAATACCGCCAAAGCTTCTTGTTGAGACAAGAGGCCATCATGTCTATTTGAGGTACACCCCAAAGATTTGTCACCTCCGTGAACACCTCCAGATTGAGTCCCCACTCTCCCGGATGGAGATCGTTTCTGCTGAGGAAGTCCGCTTCCCAGTTGTCTACTCCCGGAATGAAGATAGCTGACTGCGCCAACGCGTGTTTTTCTGCCCAGAGGATGATTCTTGTTACCTCTGACATTGCAGCTCTGCTCTTCATTCTGCCCTGTCGGTTGATGTAAGCCACTGTCGTTACATTGTCCGACTGCACTTGAACGGCCCAATTTCTCAGAAGATGGACCGCTTGGAGAAGACCGTTGTAGACGGCTCTTAGTTCTAGAATGTTTATCGGCAGGCCGGCTTCCAGACTTGACCACCTTCCCCAGCCTCGGAGACTTGCATACGTGGTTTTAAGGATCCAGTCCTGAATTCCAAACCTGCCGTCCTCCAGAAGGTGAGGTCTTTGCAACCACCAGAGGAGTGAAATCCTGGCCTTTGGTGAGAGACGTATCTGCTGGTGCATATGTAGATGGGATCCCGACCACTTGTCCAGGAGATCCAGTTGGAAGGACCGAGCATGAAACCTCCCATACTGTAGAGCCTCGTAAGAGGCCACCATCTTCCCCAGAAGGCGAATGCACTGATGAACCGACACCCGGGCTGGCTTCAGGACATCCCGGACCATTGTTTGTATCACCAATGCTTTTTCCTCTGGAAGAAACACCCTCTGCACTCCCGTGTCGAGGATCATTCCCAGAAAGGACAACCGCCTGCTTGGTTCCAAATTTAATTTTGGAAGATTCAGGATCCAACCGTGTTCCCTGAGCAGGTGGGTTGTGAGAAGTATGGACTGTAACAGCTTCTCCTTGGACGGTGCCTTTATCAGTAAATCGTCCAGATATGGAATTATGTTCACCCCCTGTCTGCGGAGGAGAACCATTTCCGCCATCACCTTGGTGAATACCCTTGGTGCCGTGGAGAGGCCAAATGGCAGGTCCTGGAACTGGTAGTGACAGTCCAATAGTGCGAATCGGAGTTAAGCTTGATGCGGCGGCCAAATCTGAATGTGGAGGTACGCATCCTTGATATCCAGGGATACCAGAAATTCCCCCTCTTCCAGACCTGATATCACCGCCCTTAGAGACTCCATTTTGAACTTGAACTCCTTGAAAAAGGAATTCAGCGATTTTAGGTTCAGAATGGGCCTGACCGAACCATCCAGTTTCGGTACCATGAAAAGGTTCGAATAGTAACCTTTGTTTTGCATATGAAGAGGGACCGGTACAATAACCTGTGCCTCCACCAACTTCTGGACAGCTGCCTGCAGGACCGTCCTGTCTGTCAGCCAAGCTGGCAAGCCTGATTTGAAGAATCGGTGAGGAGGGAGATCTTGAAATTCCAGACTGTACCCATGGGACACAATATCTTGCACCTAGGGACCCAGGCCGGACGACACCCAGACGTGACTGAAATGCCTGAGTCTCGCTCCCACCGGCCCCACCTCCGAGGCGTGCAGTCCACCGCCATGCAGAGGACTTTGGTGTACCTGAAGCAGGTTTCTGTTCCTAGGAACCTGCAGCAGCAGGTTTCTTGGACTTGGGCCGACCTCCCAAGGTATTGGACAGCTTGCCCTTTCTGGGGTTGGCAGGCCGAAAGGACTGTGGTGCAGTTGAAGATAGTGATGAGCGCCTGAAATTTTTCGGGTTTTGTGTTTTGGTTTTGGGTTCGGTTCCGCGGCCGTGTTTTGGGTTCGACCGCGTTTTGGCAAAACCTCACCGAATTTTTTTTGTCGGATTCGGGTGTGTTTTGGATTCGGGTGTTTTTTTCAAAAAACCCTAAAAAAACAGCTTAAATCAAAGAATTTGGGGGTCATTTTGATCCCATATTATTATTACCCTCAAAAACCATAATTTCCACTCATTTTCAGTCTATTCTGAATACCTCACACCTCACAATATTATTTTTAGTCCTAAAATTTGCACCGAGGTCGCTGGATGACTAAGCTAAGCGACCCTAGTGGCCGACACAAACACCTGGCCCATCTAGGAGTGGCACTGCAGTGTCACGCAGGATGTCCCTTCCAAAAAACCCTCCCCAAACAGCACATGATGCAAAGAAAAAAAGAGGCGCAATGAGGTAGCTGTGTGAGTAAGATTAGCGACCCTAGTGGCCGACACAAACACCGGGCCCATTTAGGAGTGGCACTGCAGTGTCACGCAGGATGTCCCTTCCAAAAAACCCTCCCCAAACAGCACATGACGCAAAGAAAAAAAGAGGCGCAATGAGGTAGCTGTGTGAGTAAGATTAGCGACCCTAGTGGCCGACACAAACACCGGGCCCATCTAGGAGTGGCACTGCAGTGTCACGCAGGATGGCCCTTCCAAAAAACACTCCCCAAACAGCACATGACGCAAAGAAAAAAAGAGGCGCAATGAGGTAGCTGACTGTGTGAGTAAGATAAGCGACCCTAGTGTCCGACACAAACACCGGGCCCATTTAGGAGTGGCACTGCAGTGTCACGCAGGATGTCCCTTCCAAAAAACCCTCCCCAAACAGCACATGACGCAAAGAAAAAAAGAGGCGCAATGAGGTAGCTGTGTGAGTAAGATTAGCGACCGTAGTGGCCGACACAAACACCGGGCCCATTTAGGAGTGGCACTGCAGTGTCACGCAGGATGTCCCTTCCAAAAAACCCTCCCCAAACAGCACATGACGCAAAGAAAAAAAGAGGCGCAATGAGGTAGCTGTGTGAGTAAGATTAGCGACCCTAGTGGCCGACACAAACACCGGGCCCATCTAGGAGTGTCACTGCAGTGTCACGCAGGATGGCCCTTCCAAAAAACCCTCCCCAAACAGCACATGACGCAAAGAAAAAAAGAGGCGCAATGAGGTAGCTGACTGTGTGAGTAAGATAAGCGACCCTAGTGGCCGACACAAACACCGGGCCCATTTAGGAGTGGCACTGCAGTGTCACGCAGGATGTCCCTTCCAAAAAACCCTCCCCAAACAGCACATGACGCAAAGAAAAAAAGAGGCGCAATGAGGTAGCTGACTGTGTGAGTAAGATAAGCGACACTAGTGGCCGACGCAAACACCGGGCCCATTTAGGAGTGGCACTGCAGTGTCACGCAGGATGTCCCTTCCAAAAAACCCTCCCCAAACAGCACATGACGCAAAGAAAAATAAAAGAAAAAAGAGGTGCAAGATGGAATTGTCCTTGGGCCCTCCCACCCACCCTTATGTTGTATAAACAAAACAGGACATGCACACTTTAACCAACCCATCATTTCAGTGACAGGGTCTGCCACACGACTGTGACTGATATGACGGGTTGGTTTGGACTACCCCCAAAAAAGAAGCAATTAATCTCTCCTTGCACAAACTGGCTCTACAGAGGCAAGATGTCCACCTCATCATCATCCTCCGATATATCACCGTGTACATCCCCCTCCTCACAGATTATCAATTCGTCCCCACTGGAATCCACCATCTCAGCTCCCTGTGTACTTTGTGGAGGCAATTGCTGCTGGTCAATGTCTCCGCGGAGGAATTGATTATAATTCATTTTAATGAACATCATCTTCTCCACATTTTCTGGATGTAACCTCGTACGCCGATTGCTGACAAGGTGAGCGGCGGCACTAAACACTCTTTCGGAGTACACACTTGTGGGAGGGCAACTTAGGTAGAATAAAGCCAGTTTGTGCAATGGCCTCCAAATTGCCTCTTTTTCCTGCCAGTATAAGTATGGACTGTGTGACGTGCCTACTTGGATGCGGTCACTCATATAATCCTCCACCATTCTTTCAATGGTGAGAGAATCATATGCAGTGACAGTAGACGACATGTCCGTAATCGTTGTCAGGTCCTTCAGTCCGGACCAGATGTCAGCATCAGCAGTCGCTCCAGACTGCCCTGCATCACCGCCAGCGGGTGGGCTCGGAATTCTGAGCCTTTTCCTCGCACCCCCAGTTGCGGGAGAATGTGAAGGAGGAGATGTTGACAGGTCGCGTTCCGCTTGACTTGACAATTTTCTCACCAGCAGGTCTTTCAACCCCAGCAGACTTGTGTCTGCCGGAAAGAGAGATCCAAGGTAGGCTTTAAATCTAGGATCGAGCATGGTGGCCAAAATGTAGTGCTCTGATTTCAACAGATTGACCACCCGTGAATCCTTGTTAAGCGAATTAAGGGCTCCATCCACAAGTCCCACATGCCTAGCGGAATCGCTCCGTGTTAGCTCCTCCTTCAATGTCTCCAGCTTCTTCTGCAAAAGCCTGATGAGGGGAATGACCTGACTCAGGCTGGCAGTGTCTGAACTGACTTCACGTGTGGCAAGTTCAAAGGGCAGCAGAACCTTGCACAACGTTGAAATCATTCTCCACTGCGCTTGAGACAGGTGCATTCCACCTCCTATATCGTGCTCAATTGTATAGGCTTGAATGGCCTTTTGCTGCTCCTCCAACCTCTGAAGCATATAGAGGGTTGAATTCCACCTCATTACCACTTCTTGCTTCAGATGATGGCAGGGCAGGTTCAGTAGTTTTTGGTGGTGCTCCAGTCTTCTGTACGTGGTGCCTGTACGCCGAAAGTGTCCCGCAATTCTTCTGGCCACCGACAGCATCTCTTGCACGCCCCTGTCGTTTTTTAAATAATTCTGCACCACCAAATTCAAGGTATGTGCAAAACATGGGACGTGCTGGAATTTGCCCATATTTAATGCACACACAATATTGCTGGCGTTGTCCGATGCCACAAATCCACAGGAGAGTCCAATTGGGGTAAGCCATTCCGCGATGATCTTCCTCAGTTGCCGTAAGAGGTTTTCAGCTGTGTGCGTATTCTGGAAGGCGGTGATACAAAGCGTAGCCTGCCTAGGAAAGAGTTGGCGTTTGCGAGATGCTGCTACTGGTGCCGCCGCTGCTGTTCTTGCGGCGGGAGTCCATACATCTACCCAGTGGGCTGTCACAGTCATATAGTCCTGACCCTGCCCTGCTCCACTTGTCCACATGTCCGTGGTTAAGTGGACATTGGGTACAGCTGCATTTTTTAGGACACTGGTGACTCTTTTTCTGAGGTCTGTGTAAATTTTCGGTATCGCCTGCCTAGAGAAATGGAACCTAGATGGTATTTGGTACCGGGGACACAGTACCTCCAACAAGTCTCTAGTTGGCTCTGCAGTAATGATGGATACCGGAACCACGTTTCTCACCACCCAGGATGCCAAGGCCTCAGTTATCCGCTTTGCAGTAGGATGACTGCTGTGATATTTCATCTTCCTCGCAAAGGACTGTTGGACAGTCAATTGCTTGGTGGAAGTAGTAAAAGTGGTCTTACGACTTCCCCTCTGGGATGACCATCGACTCCCAGCAGCAACAACAGCAGCGCCAGCAGCAGTAGGCGTTACACGCAAGGATGCATCGGAGGAATCCCAGGCAGGAGAGGACTCGTCAGAATTGCCAGTGACATGGCCTGCAGGACTATTGGCATTCCTGGGGAAGGAGGAAATTGACACTGAGGGAGTTGGTGGGGTGGTTTGCGTGAGCTTGGTTACAAGAGGAAGGGATTTACTGGTCAGTGGACTGCTTCCGCTGTCACCCAAAGTTTTTGAACTTGTCACTGACTTATTATGAATGCGCTGCAGGTGACGTATAAGGGAGGATGTTCCGAGGTGGTTAACGTCCTTACCCCTACTTATTACAGCTTGACAAAGGGAACACACGGCTTGACACCTGTTGTCCGCATTTCTGTTGAAATACCTCCACACCGAAGAGCTGATTTTTTTGGTATTTTCACCAGGCATGTCAACGGCCATATTCCTCCCACGGACAACAGGTGTCTCCCCGGGTGCCTGACTTAAACAAACCACCTCACCATCAGAATCCTCCTGGTCAATTTCCTCCCCAGCGCCAGCAACACCCATATCCTCCTCATCCTGGTGTACTTCAACACTGACATCTTCAATCTGACTATCAGGAACTGGACTGCGGGTGCTCCTTCCAGCACTTGCAGGGGGCGTGCAAATGGTGGAAGGCGCATGCTCTTCACGTCCAGTGTTGGGAAGGTCAGGCATCGCAACCGACACAATTGGACTCTCCTTGTGGATTTGGGATTTCGAAGAACGCACAGTTCTTTGCGGTGCTACTGCTTTTGCCAGCTTGAGTCTTTTCATTTTTCTAGCGAGAGGCTGAGTGCCTCCATCCTCATGTGAAGCTGAACCACTAGCCATGAACATAGGCCAGGGCCTCAGCCGTTCCTTGCCACTCCGTGTGGTAAATGGCATATTGGCAAGTTTACGCTTCTCCTCCGACAATTTTATTTTAGGTTTTGGAGTCCTTTTTTTACTGATATTTGGTGTTTTGGATTTGACATGCTCTGTACTATGACATTGGGCATTGGCCTTGGCAGACGACGTTGCTGTCATTTCATCGTCTCGGCCATGACTAGTGGCAGCAGCTTCAGCACGAGGTGGAAGTAGATCTTGATCTTTCCCTAATTTTGGAACCTCAACATTTTTGTTCTCCATATTTTAATAGGCACAACTAAAAGGCACCTCAGGTAAACAATGGAGATGGATGGATACTAGTATACAATTATGGACGGACTGCCGAGTGCCGACACAGAGGTAGCTACAGCCGTGGACTACCGTACTGTACTGTGTCTGCTGCTAATATAGACTGGTTGATAAAGAGATGTAGTAGTATGTATAAGTATAAAGAAGAAAGAAAAAAAAACCACGGGTAGGTGGTATACAATTATGGACGGACTGCCGAGTGCCGACACAGAGGTAGCTACAGCCGTGGACTACCGTACTGTACTGTGTCTGCTGCTAATATAGACTGGTTGATAAAGAGATGTAGTAGTATGTATAAGTATAAAGAAGAAAGAAAAAAAAACCACGGGTAGGTGGTATACAATTATGGACGGACTGCCGAGTGCCGACACAGAGGTAGCTACAGCCGTGGACTACCGTACTGTACTGTGTCTGCTGCTAATATAGACTGGTTGATAAAGAGATGTAGTAGTATGTATAAGTATAAAGAAGAAAGAAAAAAAAACCACGGGTAGGTGGTATACAATTATGGACGGACTGCCGAGTGCCGACACAGAGGTAGCTACAGCCGTGGACTACCGTACTGTACTGTGTCTGCTGCTAATATAGACTGGTTGATAAAGAGATGTAGTAGTATGTATAAGTATAAAGAAGAAAGAAAAAAAAACCACGGGTAGGTGGTATACAATTATGGACGGACTGCCGAGTGCCGACACAGAGGTAGCTACAGCCGTGAACTACCGTACTGTACTGTGTCTGCTGCTAATATAGACTGGTTGATAAAGAGATGTAGTATTATGTATGTATAAAGAAGAAAGAAAAAAAAACCTCGGGTAGGTGGTATACAATTATGGACGGACTGCCGAGTGCCGACACAGAGGTAGCTACAGCCGTGAACTACCGTACTGTACTGTGTCTGCTGCTAATATAGACTGGTTGATAAAGAGATGTAGTAGTATGTATGTATAAAGAAGAAAGAAAAAAAAACCTCGGGTAGGTGGTATACAATTATGGACGGACTACCGAGTGCCGACACAGAGGTAGCTACAGCCGTGAACTACCGTACTGTACTGTGTCTGCTGCTAATATAGACTGGTTGATAAAGAGATGTAGTAGTATGTATGTATAAAGAAGAAAGAAAAAAAAACCTCGGGTAGGTGGTATACAATTATGGACGGACTGCCGAGTGCCGACACAGAGGTAGCTACAGCCGTGAACTACCGTACTGTACTGTGTCTGCTGCTAATATAGACTGGTTGATAAAGAGATGTAGTAGTATGTATGTATAAAGAAGAAAGAAAAAAAAACCACGGGTAGGTGGTATACAATTATGGACGGACTGCCGAGTGCCGACACAGAGGTAGCTACAGCCGTGGACTACCGTACTGTACTGTGTCTGCTGCTAATATAGACTGGTTGATAAAGAGATGTAGTAGTATGTATGTATAAAGAAGAAAGAAAAAAAAACCACGGGTAGGTAGTATACAATTATGGATGGACTGCCGAGTGCCGACACAGAGGTAGCTACAGCCGTGAACTACCGTACTGTGTCTGCTGCGACTGGATGATAAATAATGATATAAAAAATATATATATATCACTACTGCAGCCGGACAGGTATATATTATATAATGACGGACCTGCTGGACACTGTCTGTCAGCAGAATGAGTTTTTTATAGAATAAAAAAAAAAACACCACACAAGTGAAGTCACACGACGAGTGTTTAACTTTTTCAGGCAATCACAATATAGTATACTACTAACTATACTGGTGGTCAGTGTGGTCAGGTCACTGGTCAGTCACACTGGCAGTGGCACTCCTGCAGCAAAAGTGTGCACTGTTTAATTTTAATATAATATGTACTCCTGGCTCCTGCTATAACCTATAACTGGCACTGCAGTGCTCCCCAGTCTCCCCCACAATTATAAGCTGTGTGAGCTGAGCACAGTCAGATATATATACATAGATGATGCAGCACACTGGGCTGAGCAGTGCACACAGATATGGTATGTGACTGAGTCACTGTGTGTATCGTTTTTTTCAGGCAGAGAACGGATATATTAAATAAAACTGCACTGTCTGGTGGTCACTGTGGTCAGTCACTAGTAAACTCTGCACTCTCTACACTTCTACAGTACTCCTAAGCTCCAGTAAATCAGGTCAATCTCTCTCTCTCTCTCTCTCTCTTCTAATCTAAATGGAGAGGACGCCAGCCACGTCCTCTCCCTATCAATCTCAATGCACGTGTGAAAATGGCGGCGACGCGCGGCTCCTTATATAGAATCCGAGTCTCGCGAGAATCCGACAGCGTCATGATGACGTTCGGGCGCGCTCGGGTTAACCGAGCAAGGCGGGAGGATCCGAGTCTGCTCGGACCCGTGAAAAAAACCATGAAGTTCGGGCGGGTTCGGATTCAGAGAAACCGAACCCGCTCATCTCTAGTTGAAGAAAAGGGTTTCTTCAGAGCAGGTGCAGCTGAGGGAAGAAAAGGTGACTTACCCGCCGTAGTCGTGGATATCCACGCATCTAACGCTTCCCCAAAGAGAGCCTGACCTGTGTACGGTAGGGTCTCCACACTTCTCCTGGATTCCACGTCGGCAGACCACTGGCGCAACCACAGTCCTCAACGAGCGGAGACAGACATGGAAGAAATTCCCGCAGCCATGAAACCCAGGTCTTCCATGGATTCTACCAGAAATCCTGCCCAGGGGTGTAGCGAGGGTGGAGCGAGTGGAGCTTGAGCTCCAGGCGCCACTGGGGACAAAAGGTGCCGGCTCTCTGTAACAGAGTTGAGAGCCAGGATCTAGGGGTGTGGAGGAGATGACTGCAAGAGAGGGAAGTAGATGGCAGTGCAGAGAGTCCAGAGCAGTGCAGTGTGGTGTGTTGTAAGGGAAGAGGGGAGGTTTGGAGACTTGTTAGAAGAACCTTCCTGGCTGTCAGGTATCTGCATTTAGTGATATGAAACATGCAGGCAGTGTGGTAGCCACCCTTCCCTTTCCTCAGTCCTTTCCTTCTACCCACGGAGGTCAATCACATAGAAGCTCCACCCCTCTAGGCTAGAACGAGGAGCTGCTCTGCTGCTGCCCTCTTGGTGAGAATTAATGTGTGTATACTGTGTGTATGTGTTTATGTCTGTGTGTGTGTGTGTGTGTGTGTGTGTGTGTGTGTATATATATGTATGTGTGTGTTTGTGTGTATAAATGTGAGTATATGTCTGTGTGCATATGTGTGTGTTTATGTGTATACATGTACAGTATATGTCTGTGCATATATGTGTGTATGCGTGTGTGTGTGTGTGTGTGTGTGTGTGTATGTGTGTATACAGTATGTGTGTATATTTGTGTGTTTTTGTGCATATATCTGTGTGTTTATGTATGTATGTATGTTCCTAAATGTGTGTGAATCTATATATATATGTATGTATGTATATATGTGTGGTGGAGGTGGTGGTAGCGGTGGTGGGTGGGGGCGCCGTGACATGACCCTGCTCCGGGTGTCATGTCTCCATGCTACGCCTCTGATCCTGCTGAATCCTGAATGTTACGTAAAAACAATTCAACATCACATTTCTCCATAGTATCCAAATCTTCAAGTAACGTGCCTGACCACTTTACTATAGCTTTGGCAATCCAAGCACTGGCAATAGTGGGACGTAGTATAGCCCCAGAAGCCGTGTACATGGATTTGAGCGTATTATCAATTTTACGATCAGCCGGCTCTTTCAAGGCGGTAGATCCTGAAACAGGTAAAACCACCTTTTTTGGGAGTCTCGATACGGACGTGTCAACAATGGGCGGGTTTTCCCATTTTTTTCTATCCTCTACCGGAAAAGGAAATACTACCAGAACCCTTCTAGGGATCTGGAATTTTTTATCCGTGTTTTCCCACGCTTTTTCAAAAATAGCATTTAATTTAATTGACACAGGGAAGGTTAGCGATGCTTTCTTATTCTCAGTGAAGTAAGCCTCCTCAACCTGCTCCGGTGTTGTATCAGCAATATTCAATACATCTCTAATAGCCTCTATCATCAACTGCACCTCTTTAGCGAGAGATGCGGCCCCCCACAACACATTCCCACCAACGTCTGAAGTGTCAGAATCGGTTTCCGTGTCATCCTGCATGATTTGTGCAAACTCAGGCTTTACAGAACTCTATGGCACTCTGGCCCAGTTCTGGTACCTCAGGGCTCCCCACTAACTCTCTCTGCACATGTTATATCTGCCACACCTGCAGTGCACATGGTTTTGCCCAATTGCTAACAAACTTGCTGCTGCGATCAACTCAGAATTACCCCCATGTTTATAAGCAGCTCTACCCTGCATAACATGTATAAGGTGCACTACTGTGGCGTAGCGTGTATGAGGCTTTTACTCTAGCGTAACATGTACAAGCGGCTCTCCTGTGTGGTGTAACATGTATAAGGGTACTACTGTGCAGTGTAGTGTGACTAACGGACACTACTGTGCTATTTAATGTGACTAGCGAACACTACTGTGCGGTGTAATCTAACTAGCGAGCGCTACTGTGCGACGTAATGTGACTAACGGACACTACTCTGCGGTGTAATGTGACTAAAGGACACTACTATGCAGTGTAATATGACTAGCAAACACTACTGTGCAGAGTAATGTGAATAGCGAACACTACTGTGCGGTGTAATGTGAATTGGTACTATTCTGTGGCCCCTGTATGTTTGGCGCTGTAAAAAAAGAGAGACATTGTTTCCCCCAGCACCATGAATGATAACAGTAACCAGATATAAATCCCACATAATATTAGAATTCAATGATCTTCGTTACACATATTTGCGCAAATGTGTGAATAAGCCCCAAAGCCACATCAAGGCGTCTCTGTTTATTTGGGGTCCCTAGCGCTATATCTAGGTGCAGGGTGTGGCACCCCAAATCACCAGCATAACCCAGAAAGCCCAGGGTAGCATACCAGTGAAAAAACTATAGTGTTAATAAATTAGTATTTAGGAAGCCGAAGCTATAGAGAAGGTGATACAAAAATTAAAAGCAATTAAAATAGAGAAATAGTGTTAAAAAATTAATAAGTGAAAAGTGTTAATAGAATGTAAAGGTATGCCACACTAAAGCCATCCAGCTCAGCCAGTCCAGAGGCACCACACCCCACACCTCCATTACCCCAATCTGGATCTAATGGTGCCCATACACTTGTGAGATAATCGGTGCTATCCTTCGATTTCGACCACATCTGTGAGAGAAGTCGAAGGATTGTATGCACAGTTTAGTACCTATCGACGCGATTCGCGGGCACACCGGTCGAATATCGCGTCTAAAGATATTATGTGATGCACATAATATTTATCGAATTGCAGTGCGATCGCATGTGTTTCTATGCGAGCTGCCCACTCGGCGGTGACGTGCCCATCACGTGATTACCATGCGATCTATCGCATGATCGCATGGTAATCTTTTTGGCAGTTCAGGTGCGATGTCGCGTCGCAGGGCATCGCACAAGTGTATGGGCATCATAAGATTAACCAGCAAGGAGCCACATGATAATGGCTCCTTACTACAATATGTCTAAGCTAAGAGCTACCTACCTTGGAGCAACCCCATAATGCTCCATGTGGCATGTCAGGGCCTGCACCTCCTCCTAATGCAGGAACCTCTCTGCCTCTCACAACAGACATATATAATGGTAGATGCTTAATCAGCTTAATGATATCATTCAGGTGCTCGAAAGGGAGGGGTATTTCTAAGCAAGAAAAAAAGAGAGACATTGTTTCCCCCAGCACTGTCACGATCCAGGTAATTCCTTATCAGTATTTACCTTCCAAATGCCTCCTGAGACTGTCCCAGTGTTCCAAGCCTGGATTCCAACTGCACTGTCTGTGTGCAGCATGCTGCATCTCATTGTCTCAAATCTCTTCCCTGTGATTCTGGCAGCGTCAGGGTTAAGTTTCACATTCAAGTTACAATCTTTCCCTCCAAAAGCTAACATGGGCGCAGCCATGTTTTCCTCGTCACATGTTACCTTTCAGCCTATCAGCTGCACTCTGGTCTCAGCCTAATTATCCAGCAGCTGCACTCAAGACTCTGCTTAATCAGCCAGCCAATCCCTGCTTCCCAGCAGGTATAAATACCCTGTTCCTGGGGTGTAAAGATGTCAGTGCTTCAATTGTCTTCAGTGACTCCAGTGTGCAGTCCTCCCATGGACTTTCTCTGCAGTACAGCCTGACTCTGCAGTGTCTCATCATTGCACCCTGTGACTGGCAGTTACCTGACACCGGCTTCCAGCTTCCAGCGGTGCTCTGCCCTGCCAGAAACCATCGGTGTTCTGCCATCGATCTCCAGTAACCATCGGTGTTCCGTCATCGTTCTCCAGTAACCATCGGTGTTCCGCCATCAATCTCCAGTAACCATCGGTGTTCCGCCATCGATCTCCAGTAACCAACGGTGTTCCGCCATCGATCTCCAGTAACTATCGGTGTTCCGCCATCGATCTCCAGTAACCATTGGTGTTCCGCCATCGTTCTCCAGTAACCATCGGTGTTCCGTCATCGATCCCACGTAACCATCGGTGCTCTGAGATCGATCTCAAGCATCACCAGTGTTTCTGCATCTGATCTTCCATTACACTGGCATCTGACACCATTTCACAGCTCACCACCTGTGTCGGTTCTATCCGGCATTTCCCGGCAGTTCAGTCATCAGCTTCTGCTTCCCCTCAGCTACCCAGTGCATCAGTGTTGGTAAGGACATATCATCTCCACGTCCTTCAAGACTGTGCTTAATTATACCACACCTAGAGACTGCCTATATGCACTCCTGGGAACTGTGACTTATATGCTGTTCTTAATATTGCTAACCGCCGACATATGCTTGTGAGCTGAGTTTCAATAAAACCTCTGAACTTTCCTTTGTTGTCGTGGTAACGCCTTCGGTCATCTGTGGTAAAGGTTCCCTGTATGTCTAAGGACCCTGTACTGCCTCCGAGGTTCACATATACCTCAGCCCCTACAACTGAGGCTTCCCCTGGTCAGCACCAGCCCTCAGTTGTGACAAGCACCATGAATGATAACAGTAACCAGATATAAATCCCACATAATATTAGAATTCAGAGATCTTCGTTACACATATTTGCGCAAATGTGTGAATAAGCCCCAAAGCCGCATCAAGGCGTCTCTGTATATTTGGGGTCCCTAGCGCTATATCTAGGTACAGGGTGTGGCACCCCAAAACACTAGCATAAGCCAGAAAGCCCAGGGTAGCATACCAGTGAAAAAACTATAGTGTTAATAAATTAGTATTTAGGAATCCGAAGCTATAGAGAAAGTGATACAAAAATGAAATGTAATTAAAATAGAGAAATAGTGTTAAAAAATTAATAAGTGAAAAGTGTTAATATAATGTAAAGGTATGCCACACTAAAGCCATCCAGCTCAGCCAGTCCAGAGGCACCAAACCCCACACCTCCATTACCCCAATCTGGGTCTAAGATTAACCAGCAAGGAGCCACATGATAATGGCTCCTTACTACAATATGTCTAAGCTAAGAGTTACCTACCTACCTTGGAGCAACCCCATAATTTTTTTTTTCTTGCTTAGAAATACACCTCCCTTTCGAGCACCTGAATGATATAATTAAGCTGATTGAGCATCTACCATTACATATGTTTGGTGCTGTCCCTGTTTTGAGTATGGCGGGCACCAAAGGAAACTTTCGCCCTGAGTGCCTCAAGGTCTAAAACTGGCCCTGTCATCAATTTTAAAATATATATTTTTTTCAAATGTAACATTTATTTATTTATTATTTATTACCTGTTATTTACATAGTGCACACATATTCCGCAGTGCTTTACAGAGAATATTTCACCATTCACATCAGTCCCTGCCCCAGTGGAGCTTACAATCTATATTCCCTATCACATATACACACACACACATTCACACTAGGGTTCATTTTTGCTAGAACATGCCCCCAATTCAATACAGAGGAGGGGGAGCTAAAACATACCTTTGCTCTGGTCACCACGGCATCTAGCTACAACTCTGATAAGGGGCACTACTGTGGGGATTGTGTATAAGGCAGTGGTGGGGAACCTTTTTTCAGCCAAGGGTCATTTGGATTTTTTAAACATCATTCGCGGGCCATTTTTTAAGCGCCCGACCACCCCCACCCCTGGAAAGTAGGCGTAGCCTTACACATAATGGCCACAGTAATAGAGCGGTTGTACAGTATATCACTCATAATCATAATCAACCCCACACTGTCCCACACAGGACAGAAAACACACACATTGCCCCCACAGTGACATAGTAAAACACATTGCCCCCACTGGAGAATAATAAAACATATTCATTGCCCACCCTAAAAAAAAAAAACTGACCTGGTATGAAGTGAAGGCAAACTTATGTGGCATAACTTGTAATAAAGTGGAAGCTGGCTCCTCGGATCCTCATTCACTCCCTCATCCCCGCGGCAGCCTTAGCAGTATGCACTGGCACTGCAGTGTGTATGGGCAGCCTCTTTTCTCCAGCACTCCTTCCTGGTTTAAATGTGTGAGGCTGTGAGTTGCATAGCTGGTGGCCGCTCGAACAGAGCGGCACATTTATTACTGGCAACCAGCTGAGCCTCTACAGTAGTTCCAGTGCTCTCTCCCGCTGCAGCCTTAGCTCAGTTGTGTGACCAGTGCTGCCGGATGCCTCTGATGAGCTGCGCTGCTGCCCCCCCTCCACTGATCTCTGTTGAGCTGCCGGCTGCTTCCCCCCTCCTTCCCCCAGCCGTTCTCTGCTCAGGCAGGCAGCGCAAGAGCAGAGCCGCCAGCGGGTGCCCCACAAAGCCATGCACTGCATCAAGGGAGATGTAGTTTTCTCACACGGTACACTGAATACAGTGCAGTGTGAGTAAACTACATATCCCAGCATGCCGCGCGCAGCGGACGGCTTTACACCTCAGCAGCTGTCTTGCAGGCCAGTCAAAATGATTTGCCGGGCCGGATAAAGACCGAGGGCCGGTGGTTCCCCACCTCTGGTATAAGGGATAGTACTGTGTGGCGAAACGTGTATAAGGGGCACTACTGTGTGACGTAATGTGAATAAGGGGCACTATTATGTGGCGTAATATGAATCAGGGGCACTATGTTTCGGGTAATGTCTGTCTGTGTTTTGTCTCAGTCACTGTGTTGCCTTCCCAGTTTGTGTTCTGTCCCAGTCACTGTGTCACCCAGTTACTGTGTCAAAACCCACGCCCCTGTGTTCTCTCCCAACCATGGTGCCCCCCTCCCCTGGATCCCCTGCAGCCTGTTGAATGCAGCTTCCCCATTTAATTGCTCTGCTTACCTGATCCTAAGGGGCGTAACTGTGTGGCATAATTTGAATTAGGGGTACTATTGTGTGGCCACTCCCCTTAGTTGTGAGACCACACCCCTTTTTGCAATGCGTGCCTCAGCACTTCCTGTCCCTTTGTGAAGTGTGAGAGGGCACAAATTTATTGTTTCCAGGGGGGCGCCGAACACCCTAGCACCAGTCCTGTGCAGGGCGGTGGGAAGGGGATAGGGAGATGCAGGGTGGTGGGGAGCGGATAGGGTGACAGGGCATTGGAGAGGGGATAGAGAAACACAGGGCGGTAGGGAGGGGATAGGGAGATGCAGGGTGGTGGGGAGGGGAAAGGGAGGTGCAGGGTGGAGGAGAGGGCATAGGTAGATGCAGGGCAGTCGGGAGGTGATAGGGAGATGCAGGGCAGTGGGGACGGGATAAGGAGACTCAGGGCAGCGGAGAGGGGATAAGGAGACTCAGGGCAGTGGGGAGGGGATAGTGGGATTCAGGGCAGTGGGGAGGGGATAGCGAGAGCAGTGCATTTGGGGAGGGAATAGGAAAATACAGTCACAGGGAGTGAGATCCTTGTAAAACGTGCTGTCCTGTGCCTGCAGAATTTTTCTTGGGCTGTGACAAAAGTCCTCTCACAGCCATTAAGCAAGCCGAGGGAGGAGAGGAGGGAAAGTAGTGGAATGGTAGACTCTGTGGGCGGAGACATAGTAAACTGCAGAGAAGAGCCACTGATACTGCATTGCCTCTCTAAGGCAGTGACCTGTGCCCACTCCTGGTTCCACGGGAACCCTTAAACTGAGGGGCGGGGGGGGGGGGGGGAGCCTGGTGGATGTGAGTGACCAGTGGCAGAGGCGGTTACACCACACGCCCATAACAACAGCGCACGCTCACCTTTTGATATGCTTGCAGCAGACATCATCCCCCATCCCTCCACCAGCGTCACCCACTCTGCTCATTCAATTCTTTGTGCTTCTAGCAGTCCAGCATGAAGTCTATGGGGTCTAGTTACTAAGCTTTGGATGGAGATAAAGCCACTGGAGATAAAGTACCAGCCAATCTGCTCTTAACTGTCATGTTACAGGCTGTGTTTGAAAAATGACAGTCAGGAGCTGATTGGCTGGTACTTTATCTCCAGCGACTTTATCTCCATCCAAGGCTTAGTAAATAGACACCTATGTCCAGTGGTGTAACTACAGATGGTGCAGAGGATGCAACTGATAGAAACTTTCAAATATCAAGGGTTTTAACAAAGTCCAGGAGGGAAACATTCTCCAAATGAAGAGAAGCAATAGGACACGAGGACATGCACTGAGACTGGAGGGGGGAGGTTCAGGGGAAATTTGCGGAATAATTATTTCACAGAAAGGGTAGTGGACAAGTGGAATAGCCTCTCATCAGAGGTGGTAGAGGCTAAGACAGTAGAGCAATTTAAACATGCATGGGATAGACATAAGGATATCCTTACAAAGAAATAAGGATCAAATAAGGTTAGAGATAAAAATAATGTAAAAAAAAAACAAAGGGGGCAGACTAGATGGGCCAAGTGGTTCTTATCTGCCGACAAATTCTATGTTTCTATGTAACTGCAGTAGCATCCCTAGCACCCTCTGTAGTTACATCACTGGATAGAGACTTCTTGCTTCATGGGACATGCTCTCACCATGGTGTCTAAGGTGAGAGGCTCCGAGTTTCCACAGGCAACCCTACGACTGTCACACAACAGCAACTGTGTCTTCTCTCTCTTCGAGGGCTCAGTCAGGGAGGAAGGATGCAGCGCAAGAGTGCTTGAGGCCACACGCTGCTGCAGTGTACTTAGCTTTTGGCTGCTCAGGGCTCCATCCTCTACTGCAATGCCATGGGCCACTTTCGGCATTCTGGGACACTGGGAGGGAACAGCAGCGCAGCTGCAGCACTGTTGGGCACCGCATATTTGAAATATGGCTGGTGGCGGGTGCGAGTGGGCTCCGGCACCAGCTGGGTGACTGCAATTACCCTGCTTGCCAGCCATGCTGGGACCCAGTTATACAAATGTACAGGCCCGCCGCTACTTCCACCCAGAGTGGAAGTGGGCGGCGGGAGGCTAGAACGGTACGCGCAGGGTGTGGGATGATTGCAGCCATGCCCTGTTAGCCCACACCTGAAACAGCCACTGACTAAAGCCTACCAGGGTCAGACAAGATTAACCCTATACATGTGGACCCAGGCCGGATCATGTGGCCATTGGGGGGTGCAGGTGTCTATCTGGAGCCCTGGCTAACAAGAACCCTGACCAGCGTGAGCAGTAACCTAGTGAAGCCATTGGCGGGAGACCTTGACACTGAAAGCCCCTCCAGCTGGAGTCATGATCTGCAGGAGCCCGACCAGCAAGACATCTCCTGTGGGTGACATGGCCAGCGTGTTCACTGAGGGGTTTTCGGGAGGCAAGTCAGTTCCACATGCTAGTTACATATTAGGGCCATTCCATGTCAGTTCAACAAGGCATGACACCCACAGACTCAGATTTTCATGATACTATGTACACTTGATACTACCACATAGCTACTACCCCATGTCAAATTTGTCTTCTCTAGGCCTCACAGTTTTTGAGATATAGGGGGTCAAAGTTTAAAAAAATTGCTGGGAAATGCCACTACTAATGCTCAGTTTTTTTTCTGAGGTGTATCTGGAAAAAAAATTCACATCTCAGTGCCTAATCCATGTATTACTTTGAAGTGTTGACCCTCTGTCATTTAAAATATGGAGATTCCAGTAAAACATGTTTTATCAATCTTGCCTGACTCCGAGAGTTCATTATACATTACTTTACTTCATACTTAATAATTTTTTGGGTGCAAAAAAAAAGTGGGTTCAATTAGCATTATCAACCTATCATGTCCCTTTTTCGTTTAAATTGAACCCTAGAGTATACTTTAGAAGGCTATGAAAGAAAAATATGGGATTTTGATTGCATGTATGACTATTTTAATGTTTAATTATAATTCTCTCATTAAAAATGAAAATTACCATTAGGTATAATTTTGCCCGCCAGGGGAGTATTTTCATTTGTATATATCTATGTATATGTGCAGATTTCTAATTACACATAGGGGAGCATTCAGTAAGCTGCGATAACACAATTTTTGCGTGAAAAACTGCGATTTTACTGCAAATCATGAAAGGCCCATATTTAATTAGTCACAATACTTTATTGTCGATAATTTTACCGTGAATTAAACTTCACCTACTCTGAGCAGGTGCAAAGTTAGGGAATATATCTATTTTGAGGTAAAAATGTCACCCCTCCCTCCCCTAATGACCCACAAGAGTGACCTCAATTAACCTCGTGGTCTACTGCAGACCGCAAAGTTCCCACCATTGACTATAATAGAGGATCGAGAGCCTCCATTATAGCCTAAGCCAGGGATGGCTAACCTTGACACTCCAGCTGTTGTTGAACTACACATCCCAGCATGCCTTGCATCAGTTTTAGCATGGCCAAATAGCAAAACTGTAGCAGGGCATGCTGGGATGTAAAGTTCAACAACAGCTGGAGTGTCAAGGTTAGCCATCACTGGCCTAAGCGCTGCTCCTGATTGACAGGCCAGGAGTGCACGGGTGTGGTATTGTAAGTCGACAGTAACGAGGTCGACAATGTCTAGGTCAACCACTATTGGTCGACAGTAACTAGGTCGACTGAGTGTCTAGGTCGACAGGGTCTTTAGGTCGACATGTTCTAGGTCGACAGGTCAAAAGGTCGACATGAGTTTTTAATGTTTTTTTGGTGTCGTTTTCTTCGTAGAGTGACCGGGAATCCCAATTAGTGCACCGCGTCCCCTCGCATGGCTCGCTTCGCTCGCCATGCTTCGGGCATGGTGCCTTCGCTCCGCTACCGCTTCGCTCGGCACAGATTACCGTTCCAATCGTAGTCCACGTGGATCATTAAGTATGAAAAGGTTCAAAAAAAGAAAAAAATTGTGGAAAACTCATGTCGACCTTTTGACCTGTCGACCTAGCACATGTCGACCTAAAGACCCTGTCGACCTAGACACCCTGTCGACCTAGTTACGGTTGACCAATAGTGGTCGACCTAGACATTGTCGACCTAGTTACTGTCGACTTTCAATCCGGATCCCGGAGTGCACAGCCAATCAGGAGAGCACTATGATGTGGTGCTCCTTGATTGGCTGACGGGTCCCCTAGTGACAGGAGTCATGAGGGGTCCCGGCATTCGGGGAAAGGGAATCCATATGCAAACATGGATCCCCTTTAGTTGCGTGGTTTCTACGTGGACAAGGGGACCAAGGGGCTCCGTGGGATACTAGGTAAGTATATGTGAGTGTGTAAATGTGCATGTATGTGTAAATAAAATGTTACTATCACGGTGTGTGTGTCTTGTGTTTTTTGGGATATTTCTTTTACTGTGGAACTACAGGTACCAGTGGGCCCTTTAATTCCCCGCATGATGGTACTTGTGGTTCTCCAAGTGCCAGCATGCGGGGGAGGCTTGCTGGTACTTGTAGTTCCACAGCAAAAGACAATATTATTTTTTACACACTATGGCTTTCAGTCCGCCATCCACAGCCCACGGATGGCAAGGACAGCCGCGGGCTTCATCCCTGGCCCTTGGATGCCTGGAGGGGGGACCCTTTTATTTTAGGAGTACCCACTCCCCCAGGTATCCCTGGCCAGGGGTGACTAGTTGGGGGGTTGTGATGCTGCAGCCACAGGGACCTATATAAAAGTATCCCCTGGCTGCTGCATCACCTTCCTGGCTAGTGGAGCCCGATGCTGGTTTAAAAAATATGGGGGACCCCCACTTCTTTTGTCCCCCATATTTTTGGAACCAGGAGCAGTCCAAGAGCCCAGTGCTTGTTGTTTAAATACCGGGAACCCCAGTCAATTTTTCCCCCATATTTTTGCAACCAGGACCGGATCAAAGAGCTTGGGGCTGGTTATACTTTTGAGGGGGACCTACTGGACTTTACTTTAACAGACAGAAGCATGAAGGATCTCACTGATTTGTGCATGCTTCTGTCAAACTCGCACAATGTAATAAAACTCAAATTACATTGTGCGAGTTTAAACACAAGGTTTCTGGTCTGTTATTTCGCCATACCTCGCATGCAGTAAGCGTTTTTTACTATAAACCAACACTACATTACATTTGTGAGTTGCGCCGCCAATTCGCACCTTCTCAAAGTTCGAGTTGGAATTTGACTACAAACTCGCACTCCATTACATCCCGCCTTAGGTTCAAAGGGGACACCCTTACAGGGCCCGGAGGCTCAAGAGGGTCCCAAGGACAGGGGCACAAAAAAATGCTTCTTAAAGTGTGCCCTCAACTAAGAATTAAAAAATTAACAGGCTGAAGCATTCAGCACCCCCATTACCTCCCCCCTGTCACTTGGTCCGGTCCCTGCTGAAATGCGGTCATTATGCATGACGCTGCCTGTCCCTGCTGTCAGTCCGCACGGGAGTGGCTCGTAGCCCCACCGCTCCCTACAGATGTGACACCCTGGTTGCAAGTACTTGCATGTGTATGGGGGTGTGCGGGTAGGGACAAGAACGGTGGAGGATACCAGGAAAGACACAGACACCCTTGGAGCACCGGAAAGAGGTGAACTAAAGCAATTGTCAGTTGTGTTTTGGTTGCATTCATTTGCTGAGCACTCAGCTGTAACTGTACTACCCCCTGCCTGCCTGCCCAGGGTGGGGTCACCCCGATGGACTGCTGTCCTGAGTGTCACTGTTGGGATGGACGAGTCCTGTAACCCACTCAGTGCCGGAGTGTAAGCTGTCCTGGGTTCGGAGTTACCAGCTACCCTAGCCTTTTCTAATGCTATAGTTTCAACGTGCTGCTGTGTAATATACATGTACACTCATCATGTATATATATATATATATATATATATATATATAATTTTTTTAAAGTCACCATCTGCTTTAACGGTGGGTGGGTCAAGGCAGGTGCCCAAAAGATACTGCTGTACCCGGTCCCCAAGATGTCTGTTGCTGGTCCTGCATGGCAGATGATATTTAGGCCCTTGGCTGACTCTGATTTTTTTTTTAAAAAGTCTATTGTCTGACATTTTTATCTCAATGAAAAAACCTCAAACTTTTTTTTCTTTTTAATAGGACAGATTTTATTCAGATAACACTTGCGCTCCCCAATTTTCTGATAGTGCCCTAGATTCTACATTAGATTGAGATCAGGGCTTTGACGTAGCCAGTGTATGACACTCAGCTTTTTGTTCTTCAGCCACATTTGGTTGTTCAGCTGAAAAATGAACTTTAACCAAAATCCTCTGTAGCAGTTAGGCAGGTGTTGCCTGCATTTCCCTGTATTTTTACATTGTCCAATCTTGCTTTTATTATAACAAGGTGCCCAGTCCCTGCAGATGAAAACTGCCCCAAAGCTTAATGCTACAGGCAGTGTGAGTATGGTGTTTTAGGAGGTGTGGGCAATGTTACAGGTTTTTTTTGTCCAATATTCAAACCAGCATGTTTGGCACAAGTCTATCTTGGTCTAATCCAGTGCCCTATAGTATTGACATTTTTTCTCATGCACCGCTACCTGAAAAGTGTGCTTCCTGTCAATCTGCGGTTGTTATACGGTTGTGGACAGGGGTGGGCTTCTGGTTGTACACATATTTATGAGTGGCAGCCAACAGCACTGGTTTTGCCTATCACAAACCTGTGGTACCCTTGTAAGTGCCCAGGGTGCCACATAACCAGTTGGGAAACACTTGTCTAATAAGTCCACAAAAACCGATCCCTTCATTGCAACTGGATCTCTCTCATGCTCTTTGCCAAACCTCATAACACGCGTTTCCATGGCTCATTTGAGTTAAGACTTTTTTTGTGAGTGTCAACCTTTCTGAGAACTGTGTGTTTAATAAAGACTTCTATTTTACCACGTTGTCCTCGTCATGCCTTCGTGCTTTGGTGCCTAATCCTCTGCATGTCTAAGAACCCTATTCAACCATCACGGTTCAAGTTCACATCCGCCCCTACGCCTGAGGCTTCCCTAGGTCAGCCTTAGTGTTCAGTTGTGACACTCAGAACTTAACACATAACAGATTTTAAGGGCTCTATTCAGCAAGCAAATTTCTACCGCTATTGAGCAAAGGGTTAATGGAGAAGCTAAATGCAATTATCTTCTCGGTTAATACCCTGCTCCTACAAGATCGTACTGCAGAGAGCAAGCCATTGCTCTCTAACGTTCTCTGCTATTCATGGGTAAAAGCTTAATTTATATTACACCATCTCAGAATGTAGTTATATGAAGAAAAATCCTTACTTCAGCCACAAATTGAAGGGACAGAGGAATCTTGTCCAATCAGTCCCTGCAGCCGGCAGAAATTCCGCATCCAGGAATTCCCTGCA
Source organism: Pseudophryne corroboree (assembly GCF_028390025.1). Lineage (NCBI taxonomy): Eukaryota > Metazoa > Chordata > Amphibia > Anura > Myobatrachidae > Pseudophryne > Pseudophryne corroboree. Next base: position 563,720,744 of record NC_086444.1, read on the forward strand.
GTGTAATTACTTTTGTTAAACTATATATACAAACAGTAAAAGGTTAAAGAAGGAGAACGTAGGCCCTTTAAAAGATGAATTGGGAGCTTTGATAAATGATGACAAATTAAAAGAGGAATATTGAACAATTTTTTTTCATCAGTATTTACCAGGGAGGATGAGCCGGTGACATTAGTGCATTACGACAGTGAGGGTAATGACTCTTGGCTTGATGCTTGTTTAAGTGAGGACGTAGTCCTGGAGAGACTAGGTAACATGAAGATTAATAAATCACCAGGCCCAGACGGTATTCATCCAAGGGTTATTTTGGAGCTTAGGTTACAGCTAGCAAAACCCCTATACTTGATTGTCCATAGTTCAATTAGATCAGGCATGGTACCAAGGGATTGGCGCATAGCGGAGGAAGTGCCTTTATTTAAAAAGGGAAATAAAAATGATCCTGGAAACTATAGACCAGTTAGTTTAACCTCTATAGTGGGTAAAATATTGGAAGGCATTTTGAGGGATAGCATAGGGGATCACCTACAGGCTACAAAGTTTATTAGTAAAAGTCAGCATCGGTTTGTAAGGGACAGATCATGCCAAACCAACTTAATTAGCTTCTACGAGGAAGTGAGCAAGAATCTTGACCATGGAAAAGCAGTGGACGTGGTGTATTTAGATATTGCAAAAGCCTTCGATACAGTGCCTCACAGGATACTGATCAACAAATTACGGGAACTTGGTCTAGGTTATATTATTTGTACATGGATAAGTAATTGGCTGGATAACAGAGTGCAACAAGTAGTGGTCAATGGGATGTTCTCCAGTTGGGTACCAGTAGTCAGTGGAATACCACAAGGGTCAGTTCTTGGCCCACTGCTGTTCACTATATTTATCAATGATCTATAAATAGACCTGGAAAGCACAGTATCAATCTTTGCAGATGATACTAAACTGTGTAAGGTAATTAATTCAGCAGGCGATGTGGAGTCTTTACAGAATGACTTAGTTAAACTGGAAACCTGGGCGTCTAAATGGGGAATGAGGATTAATATAGACAAATGCATCCTACACTCTGGATGGGGAAAATATAGAGGTAACTATGATGGAAAAAGATTTGGGGGTGCTTATAGATAATAGGCTTAATAATAGTACACAAAGTCAAAGTGCAGCAAAGAAGGCATGTAATGTGCTTGCGTGTATTAAACGGGCAATAGAGACAATGGACAAGGATGTAATCCTGCCACTGTACAAATCATTGGTACGTCCGCACCTGGAATATTGTGTTCAGTTCTGGGCACTGTATTATAAAAATGATATCGGGGAACTAGAAAGAGTTCAAAGAAGAGCTACTAAACTGATAAACGGGTTAGAGTCTCTGGAGTACGAGGAAAGGCTTGCTAGTTTAAATATGTATACACTAGAAAAGAGGTGTCTATGAGGAGACATTATTAATATCTTCAAATATGTAAAGGGTAATTACAAGGAGCTAGCAGTGGATTTGTTTATTAAAAGAACTCTATATAGGATGCGTGGGCACTCGCTTAGGTTAGAGGAGAGGAAATTCCGTACACAACATAGGAAAGGGTTCTTCACGGTAAGGGCAATAAAGATTTGGAACTCCCTGCCGGAGAGGGTAATAATGGCAGACTCTGTAAATGTATTTAAAAGCGGATTGGACAAATTCCTAACTGGTAAATGTATCCAGGGCTATAGCATTTAACATATGGACATTACATTACCTGGGAGTGGTAAGAATCATTGTTTTCATTTGGTACTAATCCCTTACTTCAGCAGGCACATAATAATATGTATAGATTAACACAGAATACAGATTACCCGATGGGCAGTTTGCCTCTTTTCAACCTCACTGACTATGTAACTATGTAATATATATGGGACCTAGTTGTGTGACCAGCGGTTGGGATTTATTTAAAAAAATGGCCTTATCCTCCACTAAATTAGATTCAACTGACCCCCGCACCTCTCAGTCTCCTGTTAGCTAGACCCAAACCACGTATTCTAAAAAGCACTGGGAGGGTGCCCTTAATTCCAGTTTCTCTGACGTCCTAAGTGGATGCTGGGGACTCCGTCAGGACCATGGGGATTAGCGGCTCCGCAGGAGACAGGGCACAAAAATAAAAGCTTTAGGACTAGGTGGTGTGCACTGGCTCCTCCCCCTATGACCCTCCTCCAAGCCTCAGTTAGGTTTTTGTGCCCGGCCGAGAAGGGTGCAATCTAGGTAGCTCTCCTGAGCTGCTTAGAATAAAAGTATAGACTTAGGTTTTTTTATTTTCAGTGAGTCCTGCTGGCAACAGGCTCACTGCATCGAGGGACTAAGGGGAGAAGAAGCGAACTCACCTGCGTGCAGAGTGGATTGGGCTTCTTGGCTACTGGACATTAGCTCCAGAGGGACGATCACAGGCCCAGCCATGGATGGGTCCCGGAGCCGCGCCGCCGGCCCCCTTACAGAGCCAGAAGAGTGAAGAGGTCCAGAAATCGGCGGCAGAAGGCATCTTGTCTTCAAGAAAGGTAGCGCACAGCACTGCAGCTGTGCGCCATTGCTCTCAGCACACTTCACACTCCGGTCACTGAGGGTGCAGGGCGCTGGGGGGGGGGCGCCCTGAGACGCAATGAAAACACTATTTATGGTAAAAAATACATCACATATAGCTCCTGGGCTATATGGATGTATTTAACCGCTGCCATTTTACCTCATAAAAAGCGGGAGAAAGGCCGCCGTGAAGGGGGCGGAGCCTATCTCCTCAGCACACAAGCGCCATTTTCCCTCACAGCTCCGCTGGAAGGACGTCTCCCTGACTCTCCCCTGCAGTCCTGCACTACAGAAACAGGGTAAAAAATAGAGGGGGGGGGCACTAATTTGGCATATAAAAACATATATAGCAGCTATAAGGGAGAAACACTTATTTATAAGGTTGTCCCTATACATATATAGCGCTCTGGTGTGTGCTGGCAAACTCTCCCTCTGTCTCCCCAAAGGGCTAGTGGGGTCCTGTCCTCTATCAGAGCATTCCCTGTGTGTGTGCTGTGTGTCGGTACGCGTGTGTCGACATGTATGAGGAGGAAAATGGTGTGGAGGCGGAGCAATTGCCTGTATTAGTGATGTCACCCCCTAGGGAGTCGACACCTGACTGGATGGTCTTATTTAAGGAATTACGTGATAGTGTCAGCACTTTACAAAAAACTGTTGACGACATGAGACAGCCGGCAAGTCAGTTAGTGCCTGTCCAGGCGTCTCAAACACCGTCAGGGGCTCTAAAGCGCCCATTACCTCAGTCGGTCGACACAGACACGGACACTGACTCCAGTGTCGACGGTGAAGAAACAAACGTATTTTCCAGTAGGGCCACACGTTACATGATCACGGCAATGAAGGAGGCTTTGCATATTTCTGATACTACAAGTACCACAAAAAAGGGTATTATGTGGGGTGTGAAAAAACTACCCGTAGTTTTTCCTGAATCAGAAGAATTAAATGAAGTGTGTGATGATGCGTGGGTCTCCCCCGATAAAAAATTGCTGATATCTAAGAAATTATTGGCATTATACCCTTTCCCGCCAGAAGTTAGGGCGCGTTGGGAAACACCCCCTAGGGTGGATAAGGCACTCACACGCTTATCAAAACAAGTGGCGCTACCGTCTCCTGATACGGCCGCCCTCAAGGAGCCAGTTGATAGGAAGCTGGAAAATGTCCTAAAAAGTATATACACACATACTGGTGTTATACTGCGACCAGCGATTGCCTCAGCCTGGATGTGCAGCGCTGGGGTGGCGTGGTCGGAGTCCCTGACTGAAAATATTGATACCCTGGACAGGGACAGTATTTTATTGACTGTAGAGCGTTTAAAAGATGCGTTTCTATATATGCGTGATGCACAGAGGGATATTTGCACCCTGGCATCAAGAGTAAGTGCGATGTCCATTTCTGCCAGAAGATGTTTATGGACACGACAGTGGTCAGGTGATGCGGATTCCAAACGGCATATGGAAGTATTGCCGTATAAAGGGGAGGAGTTATTTGGGGTCGGTCTTTCGGACCAGGTGTCCCCGGCAACAGCTGGAAAATCCACCTTTTTACCCCAACTCACCTCTCAGCAGAAAAAGACACCGTCTTTTCAGCCTCAGTCCTTTCGTCCCCATAAGGGCAAGCGGGCAAAAGGCCAGTCATATCTGCCCCGGGGTAGAGGAAAGGGAAAAAGACTGCAGCAGACAGCCTCTTCCCAGGAACAGAAGCCCTCCACCGCTTCTGCCAAGTCCTCAGCATGACGCTGGGGCCTTACAAGCGGACTCAGGTGCGGTGGGGGGTCGTCTCAAGAGTTTCAGCGCGCAGTGGGCTCACTCGCAAGTGGACCCCTGGATCCTACAGGTAGTATCCCAGGGGTACAGATTGGAATTCGAGACGTCTCCCCCTCGCAGGTTCCTGAAGTCTGCTTTACCAACGTCTCCCTCCGACAGGGAGGCAGTATTGGAAGCAATTCACAAGCTGTATTCCCAGCAGGTGATAATCAAAGTACCCCTCCTACAACAGGGAAAGGGGTATTATTCCACACTATTTGTGGTACCGAAGCCAGACGGCTCGGTGAGACCTATTCTAAATCTGAAATCTTTGAACACTTACATACAAAGGTTCAAATTCAAGATGGAGTCACTCAGAGCAGTGATAGCGAACCTGGAAGAAGGGGACTATATGGTGTCCCTGGACATCAAGGATGCTTACCTTCATGTCCCAATTTGCCCTTCTCACCAAGGGTACCTCAGGTTCGAAGTACAGAACTGTCATTATCAGTTTCAGACGCTGCCGTTTGGATTGTCCACGGCACCCCGGGTCTTTACCAAGGTAATGGCCGAAATGATGATTCTTCTTCGAAGAAAAGGCGTCTTAATTATCCCTTACTTGGACGATCTCCTGATAAGGGCAAAGTCCAGGGAACAGTTGGAGGTCGGAGTAGCACTATCTCGGTATTGATTTATGGAATCATATTTATGAATATTAATATTTAATATAACATATATGGTTATTAATATATGGATATATTTAAATTAATATGCGTTATCATATATATCTGCAAATATATTATGTCAGGCTTACAAATTAATTGGCTGATAAATATATGCAGTCCTTATATATATATGACTTATGAAATTATGAAGTTAAGATTCCTTAAAGAGAGTTCAAGCTTGAATATTACCGCTCTTTTTATATGATTCTTTATTTACAGGCAGATCAAATCGTACAGAATAAGATATACACAGTAGTGATATATATACTAATTATAATTATATTAAGCTATGCTATGTTTCCTTCGTTACATAACATAAAACAACATGACATAAGTTTCACAAACAGTTTCAATTATTATCATATTTATACTTGCAAGTTAAAGATTGCCATCCCAAGAATCATTCCTTCTGCATGTTCTCCGTGACTTCTCCTCCTGACTGACTTCCTTCCTTCTCCTTCTTCTTCTCCCTCTCCCTCTTCCTTCTAACTCCTAACTACAAGTCTGGTCCTTTTATCTCATATTTTACCAATTCAAACTATCATATTCTCATAGTTTCCAATGGAATAGGTAATTATAGGTTTGTCAGATTCCAAGGTGTAATAAAACAAACATTGAACTGGGCTGTCGTGTCCTGTTCACGGAGGCATGGTGTCATAAAAGTGTGGTGTCCACACTGCCTTAAGCAAGTATAGTATTGTAAAATCTGGAATGTCTTTTCATCCAAAGTTCTGTTGTATTGACAAGTTTTCCTGGGGTCGGTTACACAATGTTTTATCAATGGATGTGATCTCTTTTCATAGTAGTTAATTTATACTCCCTAGCTTTTAACCTTCACTGGACAATAGACAAACCAGTAGATTCTGATCTACTGTAAGCACACCTGTGAATTCCAATGACCAACAGAGCTCTGTCACATACCTATTATCATTTATGGCCTAATACCTTTTCTCTACAATGACTCTTGATCTTACTGTAACCTCTCTGGCCTTATTTATGACTAGAGCAGAATAAACCTGTTCCCTACACTATTTTTTACCATCTTGCTGTAAAACACAAATATACAGTATATCTATATAAACACATACACAAACCTAATCTCTTAAATCAGCTAAACATTACCTCATACATTCAAACTTATTTCATATCTATTCCTTACTATATATATCCAGTATACTGTCCACTATGGTAACATCGCCTATTTATAATGAATTATATTTTGATTCAGACAATATCCATTGCCCTAATATTATACTAAGTGCAGACAATTACCTATAAGGCAACAGTCGCCCCCTTGTGGCCATGAGAAATTCTTTTGATTGGCCACACATTAAACTAGCGTAATTGCTTCCAAATACATTTCAAAATATTCCTTCAAACATAACTTTCGTTGTAACCATAATATATACCATAAGTGTAATAATAATAACCATTATGATTTTAAAAATCTCTAAAAATTCTTAGCTTACCTAACCTTATTCTACTTTTTAACTAAAGCAGACAAAACTGAGGTTTTTATTCAGTATTCATGAGGAAAACTAATTTCTACAGACATTTGGAATACCATAGCCCAATTGTAGACCTTTTTTCTGTATCTGGATCAGTACGTTTGGACATTTTTGCTGTTCTTGTATGTAGCAATTTACTGGGATAAGACTGTCATCTGCGTGGTTTGCTTGCAATTGGAGATGCCTTGCGTTTGCATTATGGCCTTGCGTTTGCAACATTTGCACCATTACTAGAAGTAGAATTCTTCGTAGCAGCTGCTCCTTTGCTTGCCATTTCGCTGTTTGAGGCAGAGGGCTGTGTACGTCGAGTGCTGTGTCTTGAACATTCAGTACTTGTGACGACCCTCAGTAATAGTAATAGTCTTTATACAGTCTTTAGCAGTTCTGTTTCCTTTGCGTTTATCCAATGCCGCAGTTGTGACCAGTGTCCATATTGCTTTTGCACAAACAGGTTGTGATTTTGAATAGAACAGGCATATATGAAACAGTCTTTTTTTTTTTTTCTTTCTTTCTTTCTTTCCTTGCTTGTTAATAGTAGGTCTTAATTGTCTTCGGGCAATAGTACCACAAATGGCTGTGAGTAGTACACCTACTCTGTTCTGTATTTCCTCACTGAATAAATTACCATGCAGTCTTAAATCTCCTTATTCTACCTTGTACCTATTTATACATCTCAATCTTACATAAACTTATACCAGTTTAACCCATATAAAGGCGTTTTCTATCCTACCTATATTTTGACTAATAATTATTTAAAATGCTTTTGATGTGTATATAGTAACATCCTATCAATACAATAAATGAATATAATTTTGCTTCAAACAGATATTAAATATCATTTAGGAATGGCTTTAAATATATCTAATTCCATCCAATATTATTTTATATGCAGCCATGTGCATATACAGTGACCCTGTTATGCTACAAATAATTATCTTAGACTTGTGACAGTCTTTATTAAGAGAATTATTCATCCCACTTAATAATCTCGGCCCAATTTGTTATAACGTGGTATACCATCCTGTATTAGATATTTAATTACTTTTGAAGCTTTTACGAAGGAAGCATAGGTAGTATCTATTGTGTAATATATAAAAAAAACATAAAATATTTACAAGGTATATATGCAATGATATAAAATATATCTCAGACAAATGTTTACATATATGTGATTAAGGTATATGAAGGGATGAGACAGTTCTGTATAATCACAGTGATGAGATGTGCTGTACACTGTTGTGGGAGTGTACATGTAGTTTGAAAGACAAGTAATGATTACTTGTGATGAAAGGGTTAATGAAAACCTTCCCCTTTCTTGTGAAACTGGAAAACTCCTTGAGGATTTGTCCATATATCAGTCTTTAGGGATGCTATGTAGATTTTGCTGGATAGCAGCGATGAAAGGGTTAATGAAGACCTTTTCCCTTGTAAATTGGAGTCTTTTTGGAGTCTTGCACCATTCTGTATACAGGTTGCCAGGATTACTATGAATCAAACAAAAATACATACAATGACTATCACAGATATTTATACAGTGATTTAACATAGCTTGCTATGCATTCTGTCCTATCTGCTGCATGTTATCAGGTACAGAATTTACAAATGTGTCTTTTAACGATTGAATAACAAACAAACAATTGTTTCTGGCCTGTGCCAATCTTTCCTGTCACATTGTGTGTCAATGACAGCACAATTGTCGCTGCAGATATGATGCAGGTTTAATTTGGAAACTGTGGCTGTTTGAACATCAAAGCAAACAATGGCTTCATTGGATCTAACAAGTAAAGGAATGATACTACCGTATTCACTTGTGACCATACTCCCTTGTGATGCAGCCTGGTCCCAGACTGTCTTTAACCATAGCGTTTGCTGCTTGGTGTGGCTCCTTAGTTTGGAAGAATCTTGGAGCTTCTGAAAAAACCTACTTTTGTGGGGAGAGAAACTTGTTAAACTTTGCCAAATATGTATTGCAGGTCCCAGGGCTTTCTGTCTTTCCACACCTGTAATAAAATGGTTATGGCACCAGGGCATAAAAACATTTTCATCCTGGTGATCCTTTTTGTCATTGTTAATTGGTGTGTGGTTTGCAGAATGACACTCTGCATGTGGTCTCTCTGAGAGCATGCAAACATTTGCACCATCACTAGAAGTCTCTGAGTGCTCTGTGGGGGTTACATAAGTTTGGGAACTTTGTTTGTAAACATGCATTCCTGAATTAATTTCATGGATTTTCCCTTTAAACATGTTTCCAGGTGAATACATTTCAAGGTTTGCAACTCTGGTTGCCATGGGAGTTTTCACCATGGGGAACTTCCCCACCCCTGTGTGCACTGTACTGCTGCTATCAGTGTTTAAATCTGCTGACAATTCACCTTTGCCTAAGGGCATAACAAATTCTTCATTTACATTGGGAACTCTGAGAGTGTATTCAGCAGAATACTCATAATCTGAGTTACAATGATCTTCCCCCTTACTAGACACAGTATAGGGGACATCTCCTATTGCTGCTACCTCCTTTACATTAATGTGCTGTCTGATGATAGACACATCCGGCACATTGCTACTTTCTTCCTTTACCACAGAGGCTGTTCTGCTGGTGGTCTGTGTGACCATAGCAGACTCCATGCGCTGCACATTGATGCAGTCCTGCAACATGTAACTTTCCTTAATTTTAGGATCTTGACTGATTAAGTCATTTCTGACTCCTGTAGACTCTGTGTACAGAGTTTCACATACCTCAACACTATTCCTGTTTGGTGTTTCTATCTCAGCTTGCTTGCTGGATGTTATCTCTTCATCAGAGATCTTGACAATTTGATTACAAACTGTCAGGCTTTTCGCTTCTGCCCCAAACTTTTTCTGTTTATTTTTCTGTTTAAGGGACTTAAATAACGAATGCATTTTTGCATTAATGGTCAGGCACGCCTTACGAAGACGTGAACCTGATTCTTCTTTACATTTCTGTTTGGCTTCTAGAGCCGCAGTTCTGCGCATTTTTCTAAATGCTACAGAAAACTTTTGCATTTTTAACATTTCAATGCTAAATTTATATATTCTTTGTTTTTAGTACTGAAGGTATCCTCTCCTTAAGATTGACCGGTGTCTTAAGGTTAAACTCTAATACCTGGTACATTTATACATTTATTTGGAAATACTCTTTTCCACTGTGCACATTTTCTATTCTAGGCCTTTAAATTCTTTATTCTCATTTGTAACCTATTCCACTGTGATCTTGTATTTTGCCAGCAGGCTTATAGCCTTTGGTGCTGCTTCCTAATAGATATTATGTTAGTTAAAATAACGTATATTGCACTAACACATTTATCCTAGGTTATACAGAATACAAAATTGACATTACACAATGGTAATAAATTTTCATAGATACATCCCCACCGTGATTCTGCAGATTTGGTAGCCAGCTTATAGCATTTGCTACTCCTCATAAATATTATAAATCAGATAATCAGATTCAGTAATAACAAGTCCAATTCGTGGTCGCCAATATTGATTTATGGAATCATATTTATGAATATTAATATTTAATATAACATATATGGTTATTAATATATGGATATATTTAAATTAATATGCGTTATCATATATATCTGCAAATATATTATGTCAGGCTTACAAATTAATTGGCTGATAAATATATGCAGTCCTTATATATATATGACTTATGAAATTATGAAGTTAAGATTCCTTAAAGAGAGTTCAAGCTTGAATATTACCGCTCTTTTTATATGATTCTTTATTTACAGGCAGATCAAATCGTACAGAATAAGATATACACAGTAGTGATATATATACTAATTATAATTATATTAAGCTATGCTATGTTTCCTTCGTTACATAACATAAAACAACATGACATAAGTTTCACAAACAGTTTCAATTATTATCATATTTATACTTGCAAGTTAAAGATTGCCATCCCAAGAATCATTCCTTCTGCATGTTCTCCGTGACTTCTCCTCCTGACTGACTTCCTTCCTTCTCCTTCTTCTTCTCCCTCTCCCTCTTCCTTCTAACTCCTAACTACAAGTCTGGTCCTTTTATCTCATATTTTACCAATTCAAACTATCATATTCTCATAGTTTCCAATGGAATAGGTAATTATAGGTTTGTCAGATTCCAAGGTGTAATAAAACAAACATTGAACTGGGCTGTCGTGTCCTGTTCACGGAGGCATGGTGTCATAAAAGTGTGGTGTCCACACTGCCTTAAGCAAGTATAGTATTGTAAAATCTGGAATGTCTTTTCATCCAAAGTTCTGTTGTATTGACAAGTTTTCCTGGGGTCGGTTACACAATGTTTTATCAATGGATGTGATCTCTTTTCATAGTAGTTAATTTATACTCCCTAGCTTTTAACCTTCACTGGACAATAGACAAACCAGTAGATTCTGATCTACTGTAAGCACACCTGTGAATTCCAATGACCAACAGAGCTCTGTCACATACCTATTATCATTTATGGCCTAATACCTTTTCTCTACAATGACTCTTGATCTTACTGTAACCTCTCTGGCCTTATTTATGACTAGAGCAGAATAAACCTGTTCCCTACACTATTTTTTACCATCTTGCTGTAAAACACAAATATACAGTATATCTATATAAACACATACACAAACCTAATCTCTTAAATCAGCTAAACATTACCTCATACATTCAAACTTATTTCATATCTATTCCTTACTATATATATCCAGTATACTGTCCACTATGGTAACATCGCCTATTTATAATGAATTATATTTTGATTCAGACAATATCCATTGCCCTAATATTATACTAAGTGCAGACAATTACCTATAAGGCAACATCGGGTACTGCTACAACAGCACGGGTGGATTCTAAATATTCCAAAATCGCAGCTGATCCCGACGACACGTCTGCTGTTCCTAGGGATGATTCTGGACACAGTCCAGAAAAAGGTGTTTCTCCCGGAGGAGAAAGCCAGGGAGTTATCCGAGCTAGTCAGGAACCTCCTAAAACCAGGAAAAGTGTCAGTGCATCATTGCACAAGGGTCCTGGGAAAAATGGTGGCTTCTTACGAAGCGATTCCATTCGGCAGATTTCAGGCAAGAACTTTTCAGTGGGATCTGCTGGACAAATGGTCCAGATCGCATCTTCAGATGCATCAGCGGATAACCCTGTCTCCGAGGACAAGGGTGTCTCTTCTGTGGTGGCTGCAGAGTGCTCATCTACTAGAGGGCCGCAGATTCGGCATTCAGGATTGGATCCTGGTGACCACGGATGCCAGCCTGAGAGGCTGGGGAGCAGTCACACAGGGAAGAAATTTCCAGGGAACGTGGTCAAGTCTAGAGACTTCTCTCCACATAAATATACTGGAGCTAAGGGCAATTTACAATGCTCTATGCCTAGCAAGACCTCTGCTACAAGGTCAGCCGGTGCTGATCCAGTCGGACAACATCACGGCAGTCGCCCACGTAAACAGACAGGGCGGCACAAGAAGCAGGAGGGCAATGGCAGAAGCTGCAAGGATTCTTCGCTGGGCGGAAAATCATGTGATAGCACTGTCAGCAGTGTTCATTCCGGGAGTGGACAACTGGGAAGCAGACATCCTCAGCAGGCACGACCTCCACCCGGGAGAGTGGGGACTTCACACGGAAGTCTTCCACATGATTGTGAACCATTGGGAAAAACCAAAGGTGGACATGATGGCGTCCCGCCTCAACAAAAAACTGGACAGGTATTGCGCCAGGTCAAGGGACCCTCAGGCAATAGCTGTGGACGCTCTGGTAACACCGTGGGTGTACCAGTCAGTGTATGTGTTCCCTCCTCTTCCTCTCATACCCAAGGTACTGAGAATTATATGACGGAGAGGAGTAAGAACTATACTCGTGGCTCCGGATTGGCCAAGGAGGACTTGGTACCTGGAACTTCAAGAGATGCTCACAGAGGACCCATGGCCTCTGCCGTTAAGAAGGGACTTGCTTCAGCAAGGACCCTGTCTGTTCCAAGACTTACCGCGGCTGCGTTTGACGGCATGGCGGTTGAACGCCGGATCCTAAGGGAAAAAGGCATTCCGGAAGAGGTCATACCTACCCTGGTCAAAGCCAGGAAGGAGGTGACCGCACAACATTATCACCGCATTTGGCGAAAATATGTTGCGTGGTGTGAGGCCAGGAAGGCCCCCACGGAGGAATTTCAACTCGGTCGATTCCTGCATTTCCTGCAAACAGGAGTGTCTATGGGCCTCAAATTGGGGTCCATTAAGGTTCAAATTTCAGCCCTGTCGATTTTCTTCCAGAAAGAATTGGCTTCAGTTCCTGAAGTCCAGACTTTCGTCAAGGGAGTACTACATATACAACCCCCTTTTGTGCCTCCAGTGGCACCGTGGGATCTCAACGTAGTTCTGGGATTCCTCAAATCACATTGGTTTGAACCGCTCAAATCTGTGGATTTGAAATATCTCACATGGAAAGTGACCATGCTGTTGGCCCTGGCCTCGGCCAGGCGAGTGTCAGAATTGGCGGCTTTGTCTCACAAAAGCCCATATCTGATTTTCCATTCGGACAGGGCAGAACTGCGGACTCGTCCCCAGTTTCTCCCTAAGGTGGTGTCAGCGTTTCACCTGAACCAACCTATGGTGGTGCCTGCGGCTACTAGGGACTTGGAGGACTCCAAGTTGCTAGACGTTGTCAGGGCCCTGAAAATATATATTTCCAGGACGGCTGGAGTCAGGAAAACTGACTTGCTGTTTATCCTGTATGCACCCAACAAGCTGGGTGCTCCTGCTTCCAAGCAGACGATTGCTCGTTGGATTTGTAATACAATTCAGCTTGCACATTCTGTGGCAGGCCTGCCACAGCCAAAATCTGTAAATGCCCATTCCACAAGGAAGGTGGGCTCATCTTGGGCGGCTGACCGAGGGGTCTCGGCTTTACAACTTTGCCGAGCTGCTACTTGGTCAGGGGCAAACACGTTTGCAAAATTCTACAAATTTGATACCCTGGCTGAGGAGGACCTGGAGTTCTCTCATTCGGTGCTGCAGAGTCATCCGCACTCTCCCGCCCGTTTGGGAGCTTTGGTATAATCCTCATGGTCCTGACGGAGTCCCCAGCATCCACTTAGGACGTCAGAGAAAATAAGAATTTACTTACCGATAATTCTATTTCTCGTAGTCCGTAGTGGATGCTGGGCGCCCATCCCAAGTGCGGATTGTCTGCAATACTTGTACATAGTTATTGTTACAAAAATCGGGTTATTATTGTTGTGAGCCATCTTTTCAGAGGCTCCTCTGTTATCATGCTGTTAACTGGGTTCAGATCACAAGTTGTACAGTGTGATTGGTGTGGCTGGTATGAGTCTTACCCGGGATTCAAAATCCTTCCTTATTGTGTACGCTCGTCCGGGCACAGTGTCCTAACTGAGGCTTGGAGGAGGGTCATAGGGGGAGGAGCCAGTGCACACCAGGTAGTTCTAAAGCTTTTATTTTTGTGCCCTGTCTCCTGCGGAGCCGCTAATCCCCATGGTCCTGACGGAGTCCCCAGCATCCACTACGGACTACGAGAAATAGAATTATCGGTAAGTAAATTCTTATTATTTTATTAATTGCCAAATTATAGAAAAAGGAGTTGGACTCATATCTCCATCCCTTCCTTGACTTGAATTCATGCTGCTCCCACTACACACTCAGACAACTGAAAAGACTGCCTGGGGGGAATTAGCAGGGACAGTGTGATCACACAACTGCTGTCCCTGAGAAGTATATGTATACACACTGTATATATAACATCATGTCTATGTTGTCCGAAGATATTCAGGACAGTTTCACCACTGTTTCTGAAAAGAGCCTTTAGTACTTTTGCAAACATTTTACTTATTATAAGAAAACAAGTGGGTATAGCAGGGCTGGCTGAATTACAGAAATAATGAATGGACGGTTGGTTTAAAATTAAAATAATCTGATTTTATTATCTAAAATAACTAAGAGAATAAAATCCCTTCTCTAAAATATGCAGATGCAAAAATAATAAACAGTACATGGATTATTGCCACCAATAGAGATGTATATGTATATTGCAATACAAGACAAGTTCCACTTCTGTACTCCTGTATAGTTCAGGAAACTTGGCTAGGACACTTTCCCGTGTAAACAGTCACTAGGTATGCAATGTGTTTACCGGATATGTTGAAGCATAGATCCCATGATGTAGCATCAGCCTTAGGTGGAGTCCAATTATGGCTGGAGGGATGATCTGGAATTAAAGTGCTGTAGTGCAAAGTCCCAAAATGGAGCAGGTGTCCAAAAGTGTGCCAAGATGTAGCAGGAGTTAAGATCACAGCAGAGTGGAAAGGCTCAAGCTCTACGCGTTACGCTGGTTCCAGAGTATCCAGCTTCCTCAGGAGCACATGCTCCTGAGGAAGCTGGATGCTCTGGAACCAGCGTAATGCGTAGAGCTTGAGCCTTTCCACTCTGCTGTGATTTTAACTCCTGCTAAGGCTCCACCTAAGGCTGATGCTACATCATGGGATTGCTTTATTCTTCATTAAGAACTTTTGGCCTGGTGATTCAGTGAATAAAATGATGATATGTAGAGAGCCATGATACAAGAAAGTTTGGTAATCACTGCTTTAAACATATGAAAAGAACTCACATAAACTGGTTTTACCTGAAGGGGCTGATTCTGAGTTGAGAGCAAAGCAAAAAAGAGCAAGTAACTGTGAACATTGGTAAAACCGTGCTGCACTGCAGGTGAGGCAGATGTAACATGTGCAGAGAGACTCAGATGTGAGAGGGAAGTGTCCAAACTCAGATCTAAATCACAGTGTAAAAATAAAGCTTTCCAGCATTTGAGGGCTACATACAAAAGCAGACAGTATTTACCCTACATGGGAAAAAATAAACGAATAAATCAAGCATCTTAAGTACTATGGGAAAAAGCGATCTATATAAATAACTATTATAAATGTATTTGCACTCCTTGTATTGCAGTTTGTACAGGTGCACACTTACTTTTTGCTTTACTCCCACCTCAGAATCAGGCTCTTACAAAAACTGTACAATTTATTTTACATTGATTGGGTTTTTTTTGTATGAGAAGAGAAAGGCATAGCAGCCGGTGCAGGTGCTGGTCAGGTATTATGTATTAAAGCTGCATTACCAACTCAGCTGGCAAACTTTATACAGTCACCGTTTTAAAATGGCTACGAGGGGTCGGGTAACCAATCAGGAAATGCAATCTCTGTGTATGTTCTACCAATCACACCCCCTTTCTGCTTTGCAAAGCCCTGGTTTTTGGCAGGGAATGTGAGCTACTCTGCAAAGCCCCAGAAATATCGGCTGTGTAAAGTAGTCCCTACAGCTCAGTGGAAAGTGAGTATATTAGTACCATTTAACGAAGGGTGGTACTGCAGCTGTAAAGCGAGTATTATTACCCTTTATAAAGAACCAGCATATTACACTGTGCATGGAGGGGATTGTAATACAAGTAAACAACATACCCTGACATAAAATAGAAGGTAAAGATGGTATTGGTACCATTTACTTACAAGCTGTAAATAATAAGATTTTACTCACCGGTAAATCTATTTCTCGTAGTCCGTAGTGGATGCTGGGAACTCCGTAAGGACCATGGGGAATAACGGCTCCGCAGGAGACTGGGCACAACTAAGAAAGATTTAGGACTACCTGGTGTGCACTGGCTCCTCCCTCTATGCCCCTCCTCCAGACCTCAGTTAGGAAACTGTGCCCGGAAGAGCTGACACAATAAGGAAAGTATTTGAAATCCCGGGTAAGACTCATACCAGCCACACCAATCACACCGTACAACTCGTGATACTATACCCAGTTAACAGTATGAAAAACAACTGAGCCTCACGAACAGAAGGCTCATAACAATAACCCTTTAGTTAGGCAATAACTATATACAAGTATTGCAGACAATCCGCACTTGGGATGGGCTCCCAGCATCCACTACGGACTACGAGAAATAGATTTACCGGTGAGTAAAATCTTATTTTCCCTGACGTCCTAGTGGATGCTGGGAACTCCGTAAGGACCATGGGGATTATACCAAAGCTCCCAAACGGGCGGGAGAGTGCGGATGACTCTGCAGCACCGAATGAGCAAACTCAAGGTCCTCCTCAGCCAGGGTATCAAACTTGTAGAATCTTGCAAAAGTGTTTGAACCCGACCAAGTAGCAGCTCGGCAAAGTTGTAAAGCCGAGACCCCTCGGGCAGCCGCCCAAGATGAGCCCACTTTCCTCGTGGAATGGGCTTTTACCGATTTAGGATGCGGCAGTCCAGCCGCAGAATGTGCAAGTTGAATCGTGCTACAGATCCAGCGAGCAATAGTCTGCTTAGAAGCAGGAGCACCCAGCTTGTTGGGTGCATACAGGATAAACAGCGAGTCAGTTTTCCTGACTCCAGCCGTCCTGGAAACATATATTTTCAGGGCCCTGACTACGTCCAGCAACTTGGAGTCCTCCAAGTCCCGAGTAGCCGCAGGCACCACAATAGGTTGGTTCACATGAAACGCTGATACCACCTTAGGAAGGAATTGGGAACGAGTCCTCAATTCCGCACTATCCGTATGAAAAATCAGATAAGGGCTTTTACATGACAAAGCCGCCAATTCTGATACACGCCTGGCCGACGCCAGGGCCAACAGCATGACCACTTTCCACGTGAGGTATTTTAGCTCCACGGTCTTAAGTGGCTCAAACCAATGCGACTTTAGGAAATCCAACACCACGTTGAGATCCCACGGTGCCACTGGAGGCACAAACGGGGGCTGAATATGCAGCACTCCTTTAACAAAAGTCTGAACTTCAGGCAGTGAAGCCAGTTCTTTTTGGAAGAAAATGGACAGAGCCGAAATCTGGACCTTAATGGAGCCCAATTTTAGGCCCATAGTCACTCCTGACTGCAGGAAGTGCAGAAAACGACCCAGTTGAAATTCCTCCGTTGGGGCCTTCCTGGCCTCACACCACGCAACATATTTCCGCCATATGCGGTGATAATGGTTTGCGGTCACCTCTTTCCTAGCTTTAATCAGTGTAGGAATAACTTCCTCCGGAATGCCTTTTTCTTTTAGGATCCGGTGTTCAACCGCCATGCCGTCAAACGCAGTCGCGGTAAGTCTTGGAACAGACAGGGCCCCTGCAGCAGCAGGTCCTGTCTGAACGGCAGAGGCCATGGGTCCTCTGATAACATCTCTTGAAGTTCCGGGTACCAGGCTCTTCTTGGCCAATCCGGAACCACTAGTATAGTTCTTACTCCTCTTCTTCTTATTATTCTCAGTACCTTGGGTATGAGAGGTAGAGGAGGGAACACATAAACCGACTGGTACACCCACGGTGTCACTAGAGCGTCCACAGCTATCGCCTGAGGGTCCCTTCACCTGGCGCAATATCTTTTCAACTTTTTGTTGAGGCGGGACGCCATCATGTCCACCTGTGGTCTTTCCCAACGGTTTACCAGCATTTTGAAGACTTCTGGATGAAGTCCCCACTCTCCCGGGTGGAGGTCTTGTCTGCTGAGGAAGTCTGCTTCCCAGTTGTCCACTCCCGGAATGAACACTGCTGACAGTGATAACACGTGATTTTCCGCCCATCGGAGAATCCTTGTGGCTTCTGCCATCGCAATCCTGCTTCTTGTGCCGCCCTGTCGGTTTACATTGGCGACTGCCGTGATGTTGTCTGACTGGATCAGCACCGGCTGGTGTTGAAGCAGGGGTCTTGCCTGACTTAGGGCATTCTAAATGGCCCTTAGTTCCAGAATATTTATGTGTAGGGAAGTCTCCTGACTTGACCATTGTCCTTGGAAGTTTTTTCCCTGCGTGACTGTCCCCCAACCTCGAAGGCTGGCATCCGTGGTCACCAGGACCCAGTCCTGTATGCCGAATCTGCGGCCCTCTAGAAGATGAGCACTCTGCAGCCACCACAGCAGCGACACCCTGGCCCTTGGAGACAGGGTTATCAGCCGATGCATCTGAAGATGCGATCCGGACCACTTGTCCAACAGATCCCACTGAAAGATCCTTGCATGGAACCTTCCGAATGGAATTGCTTCGTAAGAAGCCACCATTTTTCCCAGGACTCGCGTGCAGTGGTGCACCGACACCTGTTTTGGTTTTAGGAGGTCTCTGACTAGAGATGACAACTCCTTGGCCTTCTCCTCCGGGAGAAACACTTTTTTCTGTTCTGTGTCGAGAACCATCCCCAGGAACAGTAGACGCGTTGTAGGAACCAGCTGCGACTTCGGAATGTTCAGGATCCAGCCGTGCTGTTGTAGCACTGCCCGAGCCAGTGCTACTCCGATCAACAACTGTTCCCTGGACCTCGCCTTTATAAGGAGATCGTCCAAGTACGGGATAATTATAACTCCCTTTTTTCGAAGGAGTATCATCATCTCTGCCATTACCTTGGTAAATACCCTCGGTGCCGTGGACAGACCAAACGGCAACGTCTGGAATTGGTAATGACAGTCCTGTACCACAAATCTGAGGTACTCCTGGTGAGGATGGGTCTCACCGAACCGTCCGGTTTCGGTACCACAAACATTGTGGAATAGTAACCCCATCCTTGTTGAAGGAGAAGTACCTTGACTATCACCTGCTGCGAATACAGCTTGTGAATTGCCTCCAGCACTGCCTCCCTGTCCGAGGGAGCTGTCGGCAAGGCAGATTTGAGGAAACGGCGAGGGGGAGACGTCTCGAACTCCAGCTTGTACCCCTGAGATACTACCTGTAGAATCCAGGAATCCATCCGTGAGCGAGCCCACTGGTCGCTGAAGTACTTGAGACGGGCCCACACCGTACCTGGCTCCGCCTGTGGAGCCCCAGCGTCATGCGGTGGACTTAGAGGAAGCGGGGGAGGGCTTTTGTTCCTGGGAACTGGCTGTATGCTGCAGCTTTTTCCCTCTACCTCTGCCTCTGGGCAGAAAGGACGCGCCTTTAACCCGCTTGCCTTTCTGGGACCGAAAGGACAGTACCTGATAATACGGTGCTTTCTTCGGTTGTGAGGGAACATGGGGTAAAAATGTTGATTTCCCAGCTGTAGCTGTGGAAACGAGGTCCGAGAGACCATCCCCAAACAACTCCTCACCCTTGTAAGGCAAAACTTCCATGTGCCTTTTAGAATCAGCATCACCTGTCCACTGCCGAGTCCACAATCCTCTCCTGGCAGAAATGGACATTGCGTTTATTTTAGATGCCAGCCGGCAAATATCCCTCTGTGCATCTCTCATGTATAAGACTGCATCTTTAATATGCTCTATGGTTAGCAATATAGTGTCCCTGTCTAAGGTATCAATGTTATCTGACAGGGAATCTGACCACGCAGCTGCAGCACTGCACATCCATGCTGAAGCAATAGCTGGTCTCAGTATAATACCTGAGTGTGTATATACAGACTTCAGGATAGCCTCCTGCTTTCTATCTGCAGGCTCCTTTAGGGCGGCCGTGTCCGGAGACGGTAGTGCCACCTTTTTTGACAGACGTGTGAGCGCTTTATCCACCCTAGGGGATGTCTCCCAACGTGACCTATCCTCTGGCGGGAAAGGGTACGCCATTAGTAACCTTTTATAAATTACCAGTTTCTTATCGGGGGAAACCCACGCTTCTTCACACACTTCATTTAATTCATCAGATGGGGTAAAAACCACTGGAAGCTTTTTCTCCCCAAACATAATACCCTTTTTTGTGGTACCTGGGGTAATATCTGAAATGTGCAACACATTTTTCATTGCCGTAATCATGTAACGGGTGGCTCTATTGGAATGTACACTAGTCTCATCGTCGTCGACACTGGAGTCAGTATCCATGTCGACATCTGTGTCTGCCATCTGAGGTAGTTTTAGGGCCCCTGATGGCTTTTGAGACGCCTGGGCAGGCACGGGCTGAGAAGCCGGCTGTCCCACATCTGCTATGTCGTCAAACCTTTTATGTAAGGAGTTGACACTGTCGCGTAATTCCTTCCACATGTCCATCCACTCAGGTGTCGACCCAGCAGGGGGTGACATCACATTTAACGGCATCTGCTCCGCCTCCACATAAGCCTCCTCATCAAACATGTCGACACAGCCATACCGACACACCGCACACACACAGGGAATGCTCTGACTGAGGACAGGACCCCACAAAGTCCTTTGGGGAGACAGAGAGAGAGTATGCCAGCACACACCAGAGCGCTATATATATAGGGATTCACACTACCCACAGTGATTTTTCCCCTATAGCTGCTGACATTACACAGATTGCGCCTATATTTAGTGCCCCCCCTCTCTTTTTTACCCTATGTAGTCTGGAAACTGCAGGGGAGAGCCTGGGGAGCGTCCTTCCAGCGGAGCTGTGAGGGAAAATGGCGCCAGTGTGCTGAGGGAGATAGCCCCGCCCAGGGTCGGACTGGCCCACAGGGGTACCAGGGAAACCACCGGTAGGCCCCACTGCCTGAGGGCCCACTCCTTCCTCTAGGGATCAGGTTTCAGGCTGTGCACTTGTATTATACATGGTAGATATGTTGCATTACACTGCACTAAACTATTGTGTATTTCAAGCCTCTGTGGAGGCTGGCCACACCCCCTTTGTAAGCTGGCCACACCCCTAAGTATGGAACCCTATAACTGCATCCCCCCGGTGGTCCCTTCATGCCCCAGTCCGACACTGGCCCCGCCCCTTTTCCGGCGGACTTCTCCCGCTTTTTTATATGTATATCTTGCAGGGGATTTTACACATATATAGGCCCTCATTCCGAGTTGATCGCTCGGTATTTTTCATCGCATCGCAGTGAAATTCCGCTTAGTACGCATGCGCAATATTCGCACTGCGACTGCGCCAAGTAATTTTACAATGGAGATAGTATTTTTACTCACGGCTTTTTCATCGCTCCGGCGATCGTAATGTGATTGACAGGAAATGGGTGTTACTGGGCGGAAACAGGCCGTTTTATGGGCGTGCGGGAAAAAACGCTACCGTTTCCGGAAAAAACGCAGGAGTGGCCGGGGAAACGGGGGAGTGTCTGGGCGAACGCTGGGTGTGTTTGTGACGTCAAAACAGGAACGACAAGCACTGAACTGATCGCACAGGCAGAGTAAGTCTGAAGCTACTCTGAAACTGCTAAGTAGTTAGTAATCGCAATATTGCGAATACATCGGTCGCAATTTTAAGAAGCTAAGATTCACTCCCAGTAGGCGGCGGCTTAGCGTGTGTAACTCTGCTAAAATCGCCTTGCGAGCGATCAACTCGGAATGAGGGCCATAGTCATAATGACTATATTATGTGTTTATTTTGCCAGCAAGGCACTATTATTGCAGCCCCCCCCCCCCCCCAGCGCCCTGCACCCATCAGTGACCGGAGTGTGTGGTGTGCATGGGGAGCAATGGCGCACAGCTGCAGTGCTGTGCGCTACCTTGATGAAGACCGAAGTCTTCTGCCGCCGATTTCCAGGAACGTCTTCTTGCTTCTGGCTCTGTAAGGGGGACGGCGGCGTGGCTCCGGGACCGGACGACCGAGGCTGGGCCTGTGTTCGATCCCTCTGGAGCTAATGGTGTCCAGTAGCCTAGAAGCCCAAGCTAGCTGCAAGCAGGTAGGTTCGCTTCTCTCCCCTTAGTCCCTCGTAGCAGTGAGTCTGTTGCCAGCAGATCTCACTGAAAATAAAAAACCTAAATTATACTTTCTTTTCAAGGAGCTCAGGAGAGCCCCTAGTGTGCATCCAGCTCGGCCGGGCACAAAATTCTAACTGAGGTCTGGAGGAGGGGCATAGAGGGAGGAGCCAGTGCACACCAGGTAGTCCTAAATCTTTCTTAGTTGTGCCCAGTCTCCTGCGGAGCCGCTATTCCCCATGGTCCTTACGAAATTCCCAGCATCCACTAGGACGTCAGAGAAAAATACATTCATTGCATACTATGAACCATCGTAATAGGCACATTCTGAGTAAGACATAATGCTCCCACAGCACTTGAACGCAAGTTGGGTATACAGAGCCTTACCTCCTCACAACTAGTTTTACCTTTCCTTTCAGACAATAGGAACTTATGATTTTAACCATTTCAATGATATGGGTGAGTGAAGTTCTCCCTCAGCATTTCCCTCAATGATTCTCACATATCTGCATTAGCGTGAGTGCAAGTACCCCCCCCCCCCCCCCCACACCCCATTATCACAATATAACCCTACACTACTAAAACACTAGTAAATCCAGGGAACAGGTGAAAGGCATGAAACTTGCCTGTCCTGCATCTACTTATTAAGGTGCACCCTAGATTAAAACAGAGGAGACCCTCTTTCAGACTATGTACCCTAGATTACGCTCACAAGGGTGAGAAAAGCATCAGCTGTGAAGGGATTAAACATTTGTTGTGCAATATTGAAAAATGTAACATCAATGCTAAAGACTGAGTAAATCCTTAACTACTATGTTCAGTTACAGATGTGTCCTCTAATACCTAGCATCTTACCGCCAGGGACGTGCAGTGAGGTAAATGGCTGAGGAGGCGCTGGCTAGCATCAGAGCCAGATTTACACACAATATAGGAGCCAAAGGGTTCATGTGGACATTATACACAGGTGCAGAGTAGTGATGAGCGGGTTCGGTTTCTCGGAAACCGAACCCCCTCGAACTTCACGCTTTTTACACGGGTCCGAGGCAGACTCGGATCTTCCCGCCTTGCTCGGCTAACCCGAGCGCGCCCGAACGTCATCATCCCGCTGTCGGATTCTCGCGAGGCTCGTATTCTATCGCGAGACTCGGATTCTATATAAGGAGCAGCGCGTCGCCGCCATTTTCACACGTGCATTGAGATTGATAGGGAGAGGACGTGGCTGGCGTCCTCTCCGTTTAGATAGAGAGTGAGACACTTGATTTACTGGAGCATTAGGAGTACTCAGAGAGTGCAGAGTTTTACTGATAGTTATACTAGTGGTGACCACCAGTTTTATTTATTATTTAATATAATCCGTTCTCTGCCTGAAAAAAAACGATACACAGTCACATACCATATCTGTGCTCAGCCTCAGTGTGCTGCATGATAATATCATCTATGTATATCTGACTGTGCTGAGTAGTGCTCACTGCTCACACAGCTTAATTGTGGGGGAGACTGGGGAGCAGTTATAGCAGGAGTACATATTTAACAGTGCACACTTTTGCTGCCAGAGTGCCAGTGTGACTGACCAGCAGTGACCACCAGTATATTGTCTGCCTGAAAAAGTTAAACACTCGTGTGGTGTTTTTTTTTTTAATTCTATAAACGCATTCTGCTGACAGTGTCCAGCAGGTCCGTCATTCATTATATTTCTATCTTCTTCATACTAGTAGTTTAGGAGTCTTAAGTGCTGACAGTGTCCAGCAGGTCCGTCATTATATAATATATACCTGTCCTGCAGTAGTGATATATATATATTTTTTATATCATTATCATCCAGTCTATACTAGCAGACGCAGTACGGTAGTCCACGGCTGTAGCTACCTCTGTGTCGGCACTGGCAGTCGCTCGTCCATAATTGTATACCTACCTGTGGTGGTTTTTTTTTTTTCTATCTTCTTCATACTAGTAGTTTAGGAGTCTGCAGTGCTGACAGTGTCCAGCAGGTCCGTCATTATACAATATATACCTGTCCTGCAGTAGTGATATATATATATATTTTTTATATCATTATCATCCAGTCTATACTAGCAGACGCAGTACGGTAGTCCACGGCTGTAGCTACCTCTGTGTCGGCAGTCGCTCGTCCATAATTGTATACCTACCTGTGGTGGGTTTTTTTTTTCTATCTTCTTCATACTAGTAGTTTAGGAGTCTGCAGTGCTGACAGTGTCCAGCAGGTCCGTCATTATACAATATATACCTGTCCTGCAGTAGTGATATATATATATTTTTTATATCATTATCATCCAGTCTATACTAGCAGACACAGTACGGTAGTCCACGGCTGTAGCTACCTCTGTGTCGGCAGTCGCTCGTCCATAATTGTATACCTACCTGTGGTGGTTTTTTTTTTTTCTATCTTCTTCATACTAGTAGTTTAGGAGTCTGCAGTGCTGACAGTGTCCAGCAGGTCCGTCATTATACAATATATACCTGTCCTGCAGTAGTGATATATATATATTTTTTATATCATTATCATCCAGTCTATACTAGCAGACGCAGTACGGTAGTCCACGGCTGTAGCTACCTCTGTGTCGGCACTGGCAGTCGCTCGTCCATAATTGTATACCTACCTGTGGTGGGTTTTTTTTTCTATCTTCTTCATACTAGTAGTTTAGGAGTCTGCAGTGCTGACAGTGTCCAGCAGGTCCGTCATTATACAATATATACCTGTCCTGCAGTAGTGATATATATATATTTTTTATATCATTATCATCCAGTCTATACTAGCAGACGCAGTACGGTAGTCCACGGCTGTAGCTACCTTTGTGTCGGCAGTCGCTCGTCATCCATAAGTATACTAGTATCCATCCATCTCCATTGTTTACCTGAGGTGCCTTTTAGTTGTGCCTATTAAAATATGGAGAACAAAAATGTTGAGGTTCCAAAAATAGGGAAAGATCAAGATCCACTTCCACCTCGTGCTGAAGCTGCTGCCACTAGTCATGGCCGAGACGATGAAATGCCATCAACGTCGTCTGCCAAGGCCGATGCCCAATGTCATAGTACAGAGCATGTAAAATCCAAAACACCAAATATCAGTAAAAAAAGGACTCAAAAATCTAAAATAAAATCGTCGGAGGAGAAGCGTAAACTTGCCAATATGCCATTTACCACACGGAGTGGCAAGGAACGGCTGAGGCCCTGGCCTATGTTCATGGCTAGTGGTTCAGCTTCACATGAGGATGGAAGCACTCAGCCTCTCGCTAGAAAAATGAAAAGACTTAAGCTGGCAAAAGCACAGCAAAGAACTGTGCGTTCTTCGAAATCACAAATCCACAAGGAGAGTCCAATTGTGTCGGTTGTGATGCCTGACCTTCCCAACACTGGACGTGAAGAGCATGCGCCTTCCACCATTTGCACGCCCCCTGCAAGTGCTGGAAGGAGCACCCGCAGTCCAGTTCCTGATAGTCAGATTGAAGATGTCAGTGTTGAAGTACACCAGGATGAGGAGGATATGGGTGTTGCTGGCGCTGGGGAGGAAATTGACAAGGAGGATTCTGATGGTGAGGTGGTTTGTTTAAGTCAGGCACCCGGGGAGACACCTGTTGTCCGTGGGAGGAATATGGCCATTGACATGCCTGGTGAAAATACCAAAAAAATCAGCTCTTCAGTGTGGAAGTATTTCAACAGAAATGCGGACAACATTTGTCAAGCCGTGTGTTGCCTTTGTCAAGCTGTAATAAGTAGGGGTAAGGACGTTAACCACCTCGGAACATCCTCCCTTATACGTCACCTGCAGCGCATTCATCATAAGTCAGTGACAAGTTCAAAAACTTTGGGCGACAGCGGAAGCAGTCCACTGACCAGTAAATCCCTTCCTCTTGTAACCAAGCTCACGCAAACCACCCCACCAACTCCCTCAGTGTCAATTTCCTCCTTCCCCAGGAATGCCAATAGTCATGCAGGCCATGTCACTGGCAATTCTGACGAGTCCTCTCCTGCCTGGGATTCCTCCGATGCATCCTTGCGTGTAACGCCTACTGCTGCTGGCGCTGCTGTTGTTGCTGCTGGGAGTCGATGGTAATCCCAGAGGGGAAGTCGTAAGACCACTTTTACTACTTCCACCAAGCAATTGACTGTCCAACAGTCCTTTGCGAGGAAGATGAAATATCACAGCAGTCATCCTACTGCAAAGCGGATAACTGAGGCCTTGGCATCCTGGGCGGTGAGAAACGTGGTTCCGGTATCCATCATTACTGCAGAGCCAACTAGAGACTTGTTGGAGGTACTGTGTCCCCGGTACCAAATACCATCTAGGTTCCATTTCAGGCGATACCGAAAATGTACACAGACCTCAGAAAAAGACTCACCAGTGTCCTAAAAAATGCAGTTGTACCCAATGTCCACTTAACCACGGACATGTGGACAAGTGGAGCAGGGCAGACTCAGGACTATATGACTGTGACAGCCCACTGGGTAGATGTATTGACTCCCGCCGCAAGAACAGCAGCGGCGGCACCAGTAGCAGCATCTCGCAAACGCCAACTCTTTCCTAGGCAGGCTACGCTTTGTATCAACGCTTTCCAGAATACGCACACAGCTGAAAACCTCTTACGGCAACTGAGGAAGATCATCGCAGAATGGCTTACCCCAATTGGACTCTCCTGTGGATTTGTGGCATCGGACAACGCCAGCAATATTGTGTGTGCATTAAATCTGGGCAAATTCCAGCACGTCCCATGTTTTGCACATACCTTGAATTTGGTGGTGCAGAATTATTTAAAAAACGAGAGGGGCGTGCAAGAGATGCTGTCGGTGGCCAGAAGAATTGCGGCACACTTTCGGCGTACAGGCACCACGTACAGAAGACTGGAGCACCACCAAAAACGCCTGAACCTGCCCTGCCATCATCTGAAGCAAGAAGTGGTAACGAGGTGGAATTCAACCCTCTATATGCTTCAGAGGTTGGAGGAGCAGCAAAAGGCCATTCAAGCCTATACAACTGAGCACGATATAGGAGGTGGAATGCACCTGTCTCAAGCGCAGTGGAGAATGATTTCAACGTTGTGCAAGGTTCTGCAACCTTTTGAACTTGCCACACGTGAAGTCAGTTCAGACACTGCCAGCCTGAGTCAGGTCATTCGCCTCATCAGGCTTTTGCAGAAGAAGCTGGAGACATTGAAGGAGGAGCTAACACAGAGCGATCCGCTAGGCATGTGGGACTTGTGGATGGAGCCCTTAATTCGCTTAACAAGGATTCACGGGTGGTCAATCTGTTGAAATCAGAGCACTACATTTTGGCCACCGTGCTCGATCCTAGATTTAAAACCTACCTTGGATCTCTCTTTCCGGCAGACACAAGTCTGCTGGGGTTCAAAGAACTGCTGGTGAGAAAATTGTCAAGTCAAGCGGAACGCGACCTGTCAACATCTCCTCCTTCACATTCACCCGCAACTGGGGGTGCGAGGAAAAGGCTCAGAATTCCGAGCCCACCCGCTGGCGGTGATGCAGGGCAGTCTGGAGCGACTGCTGATGCTGACATCTGGTCCGGACTGAAGGACCTGACAACGATTACGGACATGTCGTCTACTGTCACTGCATATGATTCTCTCCCCATTGAAAGAATGGTGGAGGATTATATGAGTGACCGCATCCAAGTAGGCACGTCAGACAGTCCGTACTTATACTGGCAGGAAAAAGAGGCAATTTGGAGGCCCTTGCACAAACTGGCTTTATTCTACCTAAGTTGCCCTCCCACAAGTGTGTACTCCGAAAGAGTGTTTAGTGCCGCCGCTCACCTTGTCAGCAATCGGCGTACGAGGTTACATCCAGAAAATGTGGAGAAGATGATGTTCATTAAAATGAATTATAATCAATTCCTCCGTGGAGACATTCACCAGCAGCAATTGCCTCCACAAAGTACACAGGGAGCTGAGATGGTGGATTCCACTGGAGACGAATTGATAATCTGTGAGGAGGGGGATGTACACGGTGATATATCGGAGGATGATGATGAGGTGGACATCTTGCCTCTGTAGAGCCAGTTTGTGCAAGGAGAGATTAATTGCTTCTTTTTTGGTGGGGGTCCAAACCAACCCGTCATTTCAGTCACAGTCGTGTGGCAGACCCTGTCACTGAAATGATGGGTTGGTTAAAGTGTGCATGTCCTGTTTATACAACATAAGGGTGGGTGGGAGGGCCCAAGGACAATTCCATCTTGCACCTCTTTTTTTTTTCATTTTTCTTTGCGTCATGTGCTGTTTGGGGAGTAGTTTTTGGAAGGGCCATCCTGCGTGACACTGCAGTGCCACTCCTAGATGGGCCAGGTATTTGTGTCGGCCACTTGGGTCGCTTATCTTACTCACACAGCTACCTCATTGCGCCTCTTTTTTTCTTTGCGTCATGTGCTGTTTGGGGGGTGTTTTTTGGAAGGGCCATCCTGCGTGACACTGCAGTGCCACTCCTAGATGGGCCAGGTGTTTGTGTCGGCCACTAGGGTCGCTTAGCTTACTCACACAGCTACCTTATTGCGCCTCTTTTTTTTCTTCTTTGCGTCATGTGCTGTTTGGGGGGTGTTTTTTGGAAGGGCCATCCTGCGTGACACTGCAGTGCCACTCCTAGATGGGCCAGGTGTTTGTGTCGGCCACTTGGGTCGCTGAGCTTAGTCATCCAGCGACCTCGGTGCAAATTTTAGGACTAAAAATAATATTGTGAGGTGTGAGGTGTTCAGAATAGACTGAAAATGAGTGGAAATTATGGTTATTGAGGTTAATAATACTTTGGGATCAAAATGACCCCCAAATTCTATGATTTAAGCTGTTTTTTAGGGTTTTTTGAAAAAAACACCCGAATCCAAAACACACCCGAAGCCGACAAAAAAATTCGGTGAGGTTTTGCCAAAACGCGTTCGAACCCAAAACACGGCCGCGGAACCGAACCCAAAACCAAAACACAAAACCCGAAAAATTTCCGGTGCTCATCACTAGTGCAGAGGTATAAACGCCTAGAAATTTGGTGAGTTTTGGTAAGAGATATGCGGAAAAGATAGGCAGGTGTGGCACTGCCTCACCTGCCATAGACTTTTTACTCCGGAGTTTTGACTATAAAAATGATTACAATAACACAAAGAAGATATTTCTAACATATTCATATACTTTATACAGTCAAAACTCTGGTGCAAATGTTAGTATGATAGGAAAGGCTCTGCCTCACCCCACCGCACGTCACTGCTTAGAGCCACATGGTGCAACATACCCAGCGCAACTGTGATGCTACAGCACTGGTAACACAGCAAGTCTTTTTTCAAGTTTGGCGTCCAAATGGCATCCCACTCGCAGACAAAGCTGCTCACAGGGAACCAGAAACGTTAGACTGCGACTTTTCTTGTGCATGTATAAAACACATACAAAGTCGCAGGCGAAGCAAAATGCGACATCACAGAAGGAACAGCCGCAGCGACTCGTATCAAAACTCTTTTTACACAGATTTGAGGCTCAGTCGCACACAGATGTACAAGTATCACAAGCCCCAAGGGTCAGTGTATGCTAGCAATGTAGCCTTATCACACCTGGTTGTTACATCAGTGCGAATAAGACACACATTTTGAGGAAATAGGACACTTGGTGCAGCCGTGTAGCACAGACCCTGGCCCACAGAGAGGGGCTATTTGGCATGACTTGAGTCACAGTATATGAGGACACATCTGTATCACTTCAAATACAGTTCCTTAGAATATCAGCTACAAAGGTGTTAGCCTCCTACTTTGGTATTATCATCAATAAAGACTTTGCCATTCCTGAAATTAGCCGGTTGTGAGGGCTGAAATTTCTGGTGCACTAAACTCATATGAGCTATCTGAGGAGCCAGTCTTGAAAATGGAAACTTTCTACAATGATATAATGTAAAATATATCCTCTTGGAAGCAGAGTGAGCTGGCACCTGTCAGAACACGGGCTGTTACTCTCCTTAATACTCAGGTATACAGATACCTGCTGAGAAGATGGTCAGCTTCATGTGAAAAGGTGACTATAGAAGGTACCTTAAAGCTGTAATACACAGTAAGTGTAACGTGTTTATGTGTTTCTTGCTCATATATTGGTTTAATGCATATTCTAAAGGTATCCCGTTACTATACATGGTACCATTCTGCTCCAACAGACAAGAGGACAGCATATAAATATTAGGGCAGACAATACGATTCATAAAGTAGAAGGTGACGCTTGGAAACCTCACACTGGACACAAAAACTGCATATTCACGAGGTAAAAAAGTGCCACACATGCACTGTACAAATGGAAAAAAAATACACAAAGAACATTGGATCATTTTTAAAAAGAAATTGTGTATATTGTAATAAACTTAACCTTAAATTAATTAGTTCAGCAAGAAAAAAAAAGTTAAAAGTGTTGGCACAAGGTGCAGTCATATTTCCAAAGCACCATTAATCATATCGGCAAATTGAAGACATGTCAATTAGGTCATTCTTGTACCCATCTGAGTCTCTCTCTGTGGAGGTCATGCCAGTCTCTTTCTCACTGCCAACTTCTACTTTATGACTGCTTTCTTTTTTTCCCATGAGTCTCCAGATGATGAGTTTTGTACTTTCTCTTACCACCAGGTTTGCCAGGCTGACTGTGCTGTGAGCCAGTTGTGTTAATGCGGCTGCTTGAATGACTTTTTGATTGATATCGATGATGTGGCTTGTCAGCAGTAACACCATTGTGCCTTCTTGGATCTTTCCTTTCAGAGTAATGCTGCAGCTTATATTCTGGGCTGGCAGAGCATCCAGAGTAATGACCTCTACTATAGTATTGCTCATATCCAGCCGTGTCCTGGTTTCGACTGTAATAGTTATATTTCCTTTGATACATGCTCGGATAGTTGTCTGCAGGAAAAGAATTGACATTATCACGGCACCATGATCTCCCTCTGCTACGGTTTCTGCTTCTCTCTATGCTGGATCCACATCTTTCTCTGGAGCTTTCACTTGTCAGTGGCACAGTCTGGCATTGCCACAACAAGCTCCTGTCTCTACTCCTTTTTTCCCTCCTTGACTCAGTGCTATGACATAAAGTGAATGGCTTAAGTTGAGGCTTATTAGTTTGCTCAACAGCCACCTCACAACGGGAACCTTCTGAGTCAGACGACAGCTCAACATGTTCTGGGGTTCTTTCAGCCAGTGGTTTAAGATAACCCACTATGACACACTCATCTGAGAGAAGGCCCTGGTCCTGAATGCCTTCATTTAAATTATCTTTTAAGTCCTTGGGGGTTAGCCTACTGCTAGCAGGTTCTTCATCTGAGTGTCTACAGCTGTTAAAACATTTGAAGTTGCCTGTTGCAGTGTGATGTAAGAAGGGCCTGGGGTTTCATCGTCCCAGGGAGCTTGCCCAACTGCAAGAGAAGATGAGGGCACCTCTGGTTCCGAATTCGCTTCATCTGGAGATATAATAGAGGACTCTGATCGTCTTCCTTCTTCATAAGAAGGAGCAGGACAATCATAGTTGGCATGCTGGTCATAAGCTTCCATATTGAAAGGATAGCGGGCAAAGTTGATGAGTTCCTGCTCTTGAATTTGTCTCATTGCCCGGACTTCCTCACTGGCTTGTAGTCTGGATTCCAGCTGTTGCATCATTTGATGTATATCGATTTGAATGGATGACGGATTTGTATTTCCTTCAGAAGGAATACCATTATCTTGAAGTGTAAACCGAAATCTAGGAACCACAGCAGAGTCACTTAATGTGGGCCGAGGAATACCATTATCTTGAAGTGTAAACCGAAATCTAGGAACCACAGCAGAGTCACTTAATGTGGGCCTCAAAACATACTCTTTGAAATTATCTTCTGCTTCCACACTATGAAATATCGAATTAAATGGCCGTTTGCATAGGGGGCACACAGCTTTGATTATTGCCCATTCCTTGATGCACTTGAAGCAAAATTTATGAAAACATGGGTTTAGGTGGGAGACATTATCAAAATTTTCCAGGCATATGGGACATTTGGAGTCAGGAGACTCATCTGCTGGTGTTCTATGGCTCTGCAATAGCCTTGCCACAGCTGCTGGTGAAAAATCAAAATCAACTTTGTAGTCACCTGCAGTCGATGACCGCATCTGCAAAAGAAGCAAACTATATGTAAACATTTGGAGTCCATCTATCACCTTACTTGTATACGCAGATTCCAACTTTAAAAAAAAAAGAGGAATACAGGGTGTGTCCCTCTAGTGTAGCATGGTGATATATATTTAAAATGATGGATCTCGCTTAGCCTAGATATTATATCCTTGTTCTAAGATGGTGTAATGGTTAGCATTACTGCCTCACAGCACTGAGGTCATGGGTTTGATTCCCACCATGACCCTAACTGTGTGGAGTTTGTAAATTCTCCCCGTACATTCGTGGGTTTCCTCCCACAAATATACTGGCAGGTTAATTAGCTCCCAACAAAATTAACCCTAGCGTGTATGTCTGTGTGTACATGTGGTAGGGGATATAGACTGTAAGCTCCACTGGGGCAGGGACTGATGTGAAGGGCCAAATATTTTCTGTAAAGCGCTGCGGAATATGTGTGCACTATGCAGTATATTCAATTGCTGCAGCACGGACGGTACACCAGGAACAGGGTTCCTCCTTTCAGTAAATCCTCCTTCTGGACCTTCCAATAGAAACTCCTCAGGATTTCACATGTGAAATCCTGAGGAGTTTCTATTGGAAGGTCCAGAAGGAGGATTTACTGAAAGGAGGAACCCTGTGTGACCATTTGGAGGTCCAGACGCTTTTTTGTCTATCACTAAACCCGATAGACAAACTTTAAGGGTACGGTTTTCCTCATAAAGACTTAGATAAATTGTTATAAAGATATAACACTATATATACTTTCTGTTTTTTGAGGTTACCTAAATCCTTCCAAAGACCTATGAAAGATTCATCAAACTAATAAGTATTCTCTGTACAAACTAAATAATTATTCTCTGTGTGTGCGCTATTCTATTTGGAGGTTTTCTATTCTTGTTTGTTACGTTTGTGGAGTGTTGGTGGAACTTCATTTCCTCTACTGAGAAAAGCAGCCACAGTTGCGCAAGTGTGACTGTCTACCCATTGTTGTCCGGTACACCAGGAACGCCCAAATCCGACAATCGGATTTGGCCGCTAATGCTTTTCGGAAAGGATCCGACTTGAATTGAATTTACCCCTTTATAAATAACTGCTAATAAATAATAAAACACTGTTTCAGGGGGCGGGGTTATTAAATTTAGGGTCTACGTATGGGAACAGTAAAAAGATCACCACAACTTTGATTATTGTAAAGACTTTTTTTTAAATTCAAACTAGGCATACAATTACATTAATTAAACTAAATGTATAAAAAAATTCAGTTACTCAAGCATCACACTAATGAGTAGCATAGCTCCGCTCCCAGACATCCATGAAGCCACGCCCCCATTCGCTGATTGGCCTGCGTCTACCTCAATACTAAAGTAATGGGGACCATCGATGGGCAAAACCATTGATGGTTCCCTTACAGATGGTTGCCCACCATCGAGGTTATCCACCGATGGTACCGGTGGATAACAGTCCTTCCCTGGATGGCAGTCCATCCCAAACCACCTCACAGGGGGACACAAAGCATAGTGAAGGTGAGGTTAATATATTTAATTTAAAAAGAAAAAGGTTCCAAGACGCTAGTAGTCAGAAACACTTGGGAAAACAACGAATCCAGGCATCAAGGCAAAAACTAGAATCAACGTGGAGCAAGAGCATCATTCCAAACATATTTTATGTACATGGACCAAGATGTCCTACAAATTATTATCTCCTTTCCAGTAGCTTTCTTGCAGTGGCACAAACCCAAGTGTTCAGGCTGTCAGCGTATCATGGTATTGAGGTAAGATGGAGATGATCACTGCAACAGGGCTGCCTTCAGAAAAGATGGGGCCCGGAACTGATAAAATAGACAGGGCTCCCCCCCCCCCTCCCCAAAAAAAAGATTCTGCTGAAGTGCTTTATCCCTATGTGATGTCATACATTGTGACGTTACATATAGGTGGAATGTTGCAGACCTTCAGGTACAGTTTACAGAGAGCTGATGCACAGATATGACTTGTTTTAAGAAGGTCTCCTTGTGCATCAGACTACTGTTGACTCTCAGACTGGTGCATCTCTACAGGTATTTTCAGTAGGAGCCAGGGGTGGGGACCCCTCTCTGTAAGGGCCCGGGACACCAGTCCACCCTGATGGCTGCCCTGCACTGCGATACCAGGTCTCAGAGGAGCATCCCAAAGCCTCTCTGCTCACCACATAATGTACCAAGAGGTCTATTCATGAAGCAGTGAAAAGGGTGAAGAAGTAAACCTGTGGAGAAGTTGCCCATGGCAACCAATCAGCATTGAAGTAACATTTATAATTTGCATACTATACAATTGTACGGAGCAGCTGATTGGTTGCCATGGGCAACTTCTCCACAGGCTCACTTCTCCACTATTTTCACTGCTTCATGAATAGACCCCCAAGTGACTCTGTAGACACGCAGCACTGAGGAATCAGAAGACTATGGGGTCTATTCATGAAGCGGTGAAAACTGTGAAGAAGTGAGCCAGTGGAGAAGTTGCCATTTTCAACCAATTAGCTGCTCTGTATAATTTTATAGTATGCAAATTATAAATGTTACTTCAATGCTGATTGGTTCATCTCCACTGGCTCACTTCTCCACAGTTTTCACTGCTTCATGAATAGACCCCTAATCATGAAAAGCAGTGTGAAGACACAAACCACAGAAAAAGATAACACCATACCCTCCAACATTTTACACATAAAAACCGGTACAAATTAGGAAAGGGGGTGTCACCATGGGTAAATGGGGCCTTTCCTACTATACTTACAATGTAAATCTGGAGAGTCAAAAATCGGTGCAAAGCCCTTTTTGCCAGGTACAGACCATAAAAAAGGGTACTGTACCTGCCAAAAAGGTACAGTTGGTGGGTATGTAACACACACACACACACACACACACACACACACACACACACACACACACACATATTATGTATAATATTATGTATTATGTATTATATATATATTATATATATTATGCAATGTTTCACCCTGTACATGGCACCACCGAGAAACAGCACTGTGGGCGGGATGTATTAACATACATCGCCGCACCTCGCCGGTTACCGCAGCGATGTTGATCGCGTATGTACTAACATATGCGATCAACATCGCGATGCGGTGACGGAGGCCCCCCGCGATACCTGTTAGGTGGTCTGCGGGGGGTCTCCGTCACCTCCATGGGGTCCCCACACAGGATAGATGCAGGGAAGCAGCAGCAGGCTGCCCCCGGCGCCTCCTCCTCCCCCCTGCAGCCGGAAGGACGTCCGGCTGCGTTGCTAGGGGGAGGAGGAGATTACCTTCCGGGTCCGGGGCATCATGGAGGAAGGTAAGCTGGGGGGGAGGGGGGTCGGCGTCTGCGTCGACGGTGTCGGCGGGTTGCGGCGGTCGGAGAAAAGAAGCCCATAGACTTCTATAGGGTATCGCCATCCAGAGATGGCGATACCCTGGACGCCGAAAACGCGGCGGTAGGGTGTTAGTAAATATGAAAATGCGGTAAAACCCCCGTTTTCGGGGGTTTTACCGCATTTTTGCTTTAGTACATCCCGCCCACAGGGCTAGATACATCATCGCTTGGAAAGTGATAAAATGGAGAGTGAAAAAGTACCAGCCAATCAGGTCATAACCAGGGCCGTTTCTTGGGGCAGGCGAGCAGTGCAACCTAACTAACTGTGGCTCCCTGCTTCCCCCTCCTATTTCTCCCCGAGTAACCCGCTGGGGGGGGGCGGAGTTTCACGGAATGACACGGTTGCGTCGTTACGTCATGACGCAACCCCGTCACTCCGCGAAGCTCCCCCCCCCCCCCCCGAGCGGAGTACAGAGGGGGATCCAAGTTAGGAAGAGGGAAAGGCCGGCGCGAGGAGCGACTGGTGAGGCGGGCCGAAGAGCGGTAATCGCCTCTGTAAGTATTCTCTCTCTCTCTCTCAATGTGTAAAATGGGGACACCTGCCGTAATGTGTGAAATGGGGACTCTTGCCTGCCGTAATGTGGGGATTTAATGTATCAAGGGCATTGCGGTGTGTGGCATAATATGGTGCAGGGGGCATTGCGGTGTGTGGCATAATATGGTGCAGGGGGCATTACTGTGTGGGGCTTAATATGGTAGAATGTTTTTTTCCTGTGGTGGTCGTGATCTGTTGGAGCAGGGTCAAAAACTGGATTGTGAGGTAGTCTTTTCAGATGAGGCCATGTCCATTTAAATGAGGCCACACCCATTTAGATGAGGCCACGCCCCCTTGCCAGGTGCGGGCGCAAGTTGTTGTTTTTTAATCTAGGTGTGTGGGGGGGGGGGGGCACATTTTTTAATGTCATGGGGGGCGCATTTTTAAATCTCGCACTGGGAGCCAAATTGGTTAGAAACAGCCCTGGTCATAACTACCATGTCACAGGCTCTGTTTGAAAAATGTCAGTTATGAGCTGATTGGCTGGTACTTTTTCACTCGCCATTTTATCACTTTCCAAGCGATGATGCATCTAGCCTACAGTATATTGATTATACTGATACCTTAACTGGCAGGAGTACCGGGAATCAGCGCTGCCACAGTCCTCGGAGTCGGACCCGCGGCACATCACCCACTACAGCACTCGCGTCTGCGTTCCGCGGGCACCCTGTATATATATATATACTGAACATACAGCCAGGGCACTGTGACGTCAGCAATGCTAGAACCTCGGGCATTGGAAGCACACAGCGGCGTACAGCAGTGAGATATACCGCGCCATATATGCCTCCTGGCCGCTCTACGGTGCCTCCTCCACTCCTCCCGCACACCAGGAGCTCCGGCTGTCAGCCGGTCATGTACCCACAGCAACTCTCGTCTGTTGCGGACCCCAGTGCTGTGCCACAATCACACATATAAAATATACATATTTATTAGATGTACATGCTACTGTCAGTGTCATATGATAGATGTGGACAGTATTTTTATTATCTGCAATAGTGCAATCCAAAAACACGAAACTCAAATAACAGTGGCTGACTGATTCAAATCCGCCGCCTTTGTCGCTATGGTAACAGCTCCATTCTATCTGCCTGTACAGGGCTGGGAGAAGCAGCCTGGCCGCGGCTACCATCAGCTGTCGCTGTGTTATACAGCCGCAAGCAGAACCCCGAACGCTAGCACCGTTCCTGTTCTCTATGTGACCTTCTGCTCGCACAGGGGGCAGAGCCCGGTCCCAGCAGGTGACCCTACCCTGTGTGGCAACAGCAGCAATGACGGGTGAGTGGTAGCTTCGGGGCTCTGACGTACAGAGGGAATGGGCGTGAAAGGGGGATCCACAGGCAGACCACTTGCTGCTTTATCAGAGTCCTGCCGTACAAGGAAATATATACTGTATATAGATCACCATCTCTCAGCCTGGCAGACACCACACCTGACTAGACACACTTCTTCTTTGTAGCCCAATGATAATGTAACATCGCATGACCTTCAGTTTATCACATCCTAGTAAATTCCATTGTAGAATATATGTACGGAATATATGTATATATGCAAGTATCACTGTAGCCCTATTACTGTATGTTGCGTTATCTGCAGCAGGAACCGAACATGTGGCAGAGGGATGAGTCGGGAGAGTCTGGACCATATGCAGAGTGGATGGAGAGTGTGCCACAGAGGGGAGGGGAGGATGTTCTATAATCAGGCTGGGAGCTGGGCACACAGGAATAGGAGAGAGGAGGAGGGTGTGGCAGAGGGAGGCAGGCAGGAGCAGTACACAGAGATTCCCTGTGTATGAAGCTGCTGATGCTGATGCTGCTCTCTCTCTCCCTCCCGGCTGTGTGACTGTGCTGAGCTGCTGGCAGCAGGTCTCCCCCCGGTGACAGCAGTGCCTGAGCAGGAAAGGATGAGCAGCCCACCACCACACTGGCACACCTTTCTGCTGTAACTTTATACAGTAATCATCACCTCCACCTGACAGACATCAGCCGCTGGTAAGTGTATTGTTGTTTTCCATGGTTTCGTCACCTGTTCCATATTACATGGCACCTTGTCACTCTACAACACAATGACAAGCAGCTGATGGGCAACCAGCTCAACTCATAGAATCCGCAATTCCAATAAACTTTTCATTTTGTCTTTTTATTTAAGTCACTGTGATGTTGATGTGTATTTTTTTACATACAGTGCAAACAGTAGTGTAAGGCGATCTCAACAGCATTACTGAATGTCGATGTATCTCATTCAACATGAATTAGAAAGTATAGTATACAAGCTAAATTATTTTTGTCTTTTTTCCAGAATAATAGTCATTTGTTTAATATACAGTATACAGTACATACCTATATTTATTTATTTATTGATTGATGTAATAATTTCTATAAGAAGGGATAGGAAAACATAGGTAAGGCAAGTGACATACTGTAATCAGCCACTGCTTGTGATGCATGTGCTAGATAGAGTGTGTTATGTTGTGCCCCTGTTCTTCTACATCAGCTTTGTATCTTAGGATTTGACTGTCCTGGGAACCCAATGACTGACTGACCTAAAGTGAATTTATAATCGTTTAATCCCTTACCTTGTAATATTTTTTACCCTTGAAATGAAAGGTATTATTAGTGGATTTTTAGTCTTGTGCATGGAGGTATATACTGTAGCATACTTTTTTCATTGATTAATCAAACACAATGTAAAATGAAGTTATGTAATACCCTTGTTGCTAATACTTGAGAATGTATAGCAGTATGTGTGTGTATATAGTGAAAATGTACCCTCTTGGGTGAGAAGCTTTGTGCAGGCTAAAAGTTAAACAGATGAAGATTAAACAGATTGCAGTCAATAAGTAGCTTACTGATTTTGTGCTCAGCAATCCACGTGAGATCAGGGAGAGTCCTACACTGCATGTCAAAAATCCTCAGATGAAAACTTCCATACAATCACCGGGTATTTACATCTGGACTGTACTTATGTAAATTGACTGTTGTCTTGTTTTGTTTTGTTTTACAGTGCAGAAGATGTAAATATTCTATACTGTAAAATAAAAAAATAAAAAGATAAGAGTCAATATTTTGCATTTCATTAAATAAAATGTTTAAAGATGCACTGGTTACAATGAAAGCATCTCCTATAGGGGGTTAAACTTTCAGGGAGGAACATTAACATATACGTTGTGTTGTATAGCTTTAGTTTCATTTATGTATCAGTAAATCATAAATAATTGGCAGCGGACACTGTAACACCTTGGTTTAGTTTTTTGGGGGACCAATATAGAATTATTACGGACTAAATAATATATGTATAGTATACCATTCATTGATGTGAGCTATATGCAAATTGACAGGTGTGTGCTATAATCTTTTTAACATGAACTGAGGCTTTTTAAACACACATTTGCAAATGTAAAAAACAGAAAGCACTCAGGATCAGCTTTATATTTTTATACTTATAGAATATATACACTCTTAGAACAAACACATTTTATCCATGTTATGCGTTCTCAGCACAAATGTTGCTTTGTTTACGTTTGAAGAACATACATATATTATTTTTGATAACATTTTCATTATGGATTTCTACCAACAAAATATGCAAATTTATATGATAAAAATATGTACAGATGTGTATATTTTTACTATTACAGTTGAAAGCTACGCATATTATTGGAATCATCTCTTGATTACCACGCTTTCCTGCAACAGCAGGGAAACTCTGTTATTAGCTGAAAGTGTTAACTTTATCCAAGGTAGCTGAGCCTGGCTAACTGGTTGATTGGAGAAAATAATTCCACCTAGACCTACAGTAGCTGCTGCACTGTGATCTACTATAGTATAGATACACTGGACCTGGCTATAGAGTAAATACAAACTAATAAAACCGAGAAAAAGAACAGCAAATTTATTTTTTGTAACTGTAAAAAAAAGAAAAACAGAAAAAAATGTTCCTTATAAGAGTGCTTAAGATATTAATGTGTAAAGAGCCCTTAAAAAACAGTAACTAAAGCAATATACATAAGACAAAGGTATAGACAGAATGCTACTGAGCTCTAAATACAGCGCAGTGCATTTTCCATGACTTCCAGTACATACAACGAGAAAGGTTATACTGTACAGTTGTGTACGCAGAGTGAGTATATTTACAGAGCAAGTACCTGGTAGAATAGTTATTGCATGGAATGTTTTTTCCAGCACAACAAAAACAGTCCCCAATGTTGCCATATTTCAGCAATAGTATGTCACACACCCAACTCAGTTATTTGGATTCCTTTAGTAGTAGCAGAACTCATGTAATCCTATATATTTCATGTATATGCACTACCCGATGAAGTCCATTATATTCAAAGAGAAATAAAATATATGTTCTTTATTTTGACTTTTTACGGTGCCTTGAAAAATCCATTTTAGGGGCTGATCACAGGAGGGCACATTTCTCACATTTATTGAGCTACTCAGAGTTCTCTGTCTTTTTGGCTCAATGTCAACAACTTCATACTCTCAGGGGGAGATTTATCAAAACTTAGAGATCTATGGGGTCTATTCATACAGAATACGAAATCAGAATTGCTACTTATCACTATACATCGCATCGCTTCGATGCGATGTATAGCTGTAATAAGTAGCAATTCATGTATACTCACCCTTCCGACGATTCGCTGCGGTGTCTGGGGCTCCTGCGGTGAGGTCATCTCCAGCGGTCCTTCCCAGCGATGCGCGGGGTCCAGGGTCCCTTTGCGCATGCGCAGGGTGTTGACCTCCCGGCAGGCCGCAGTGGTTGCTGGAAGGTCGGGGGGCGGAGCCAGCGCGAGGTGCAGAGCAGCGATCAGGGAAGCATTGAGCTTCCCTGATGTCTCCGCACCACAGTTCAGGTTACGCCATCCTGAGATGGCGAACCTGAACTCCATGGAGAAGCGGAAAGCAGAGCTTTCCGCATCTTCATGAATCGCACTCACCATACAAAGGTATGGTGATGCGATTCAGGCAGAGAGCGGGGGTACCACTGGAGAAGTCAGAGACTTCTCCACGGTGACCCGCTCTGTGAATTGCAGTAGGCAGAGAAAAGCCCTGTTTAACGCAAAACAGGGCTTTTCACTGCTGCATGAATAGACCCCTATGTACTAAACCTTGGAGAGAGAGAAAGTGAACAGAGATAAAGAACAAATCAACCAGCTGATATCTGTAATTTTTCAAACACAGCCTATAAAACATCTACTGTGTGTTACTACATAAGTACTTATGAGATATTGCAATTTAAATATTTTTAATAAATTATATACACTTATATTTCCAGTTTATAGCGCTGCATTCTTTGTCCTTTTAACAGCCTATAAAACGGTAGTTAGGAGCTGATTGGCTGGTAACTATCACTTTATCTCTCTCCAAGGCTTAGGATATAGACACTATAGGGGTATATTCAATTAGCGTCGGATCCATTCCGACATGCATTTGTCGGAATGGATCCGACAACCCCTATTCAAATCTTATCTCAATTCGACTTTTTCAAGTCAAATTGAGATGAGGGACTCAGAGGAGGAGAGGGGGGGGGGGAGCCGCGGGGAGACTAGCGGGGACAGTCGCCGGCAGATGCAGGAGATCAGCGCTACAGGAGGATGTCACACAGCCGCCCGACCTCACGGCAGTGTCCACCCGGCTCCAGCAAGCGTGACCTCACTGGCTGGAGCCGGGTGGAAGCTGCCGTGAGCGGCTCGGCTGTGTGACATCCTGCTGCAGCGCTGTACTGTAGCGCTGATCTCCCCTGGCTGCCCGCGGCTGTCCCCGTCTCGCTGCGGCTCTCCCCCCTCTCCTGCTCTAATCCTTCATCTCAGTACGACATTTTTTTATTTCGGACTGAGATGGTCGAAAAGGGACACAAACACGAGGATCGGCAGCTATTCCGCCGATCCACGTGCTTTTCGACAAGTCGAATTCATCGACATGTCGAAAAATTTTGGGATATACTGAATAGGTCGAATCACGATTCGACCTTAAAAAAAATCCAAAACTGCCGTCTTTTCGACAGACGGCAGCTTTCGACTTCAATTGAATATACCCCTTAGAGAGATATAAAATTGAAAATATGCTCAAAGCAACCATTCAGCTTCTAACGATTATTTTTTATTTTTTTGCACAGTCAGTAAATTGACAGAAGCTGATTGGTTGGTACTTTATCTCCAAGTTTTGATAAATCTCAATCTTCCAAGTTGCCGTTCTTATGCCATCCAAATTCTTTTTCTTCCTCTCAGAATCCCTTGAGCATCTCAGCGCCAAAACAAATTTATAAGAGCAATATGCAGTTACTGAGTTAACAATCACAATGTCATCATTCATCATGTCGACAGCAGAATGTCGAGCGTTATGATGTCGATAAGGTTAACATTTCACAATCATAAATTTCGACACCTGGATATTGTCAACATGGACAGAATGTCGACATATGAAATACATTAAAGTTAAGATTAGGGCTAAATTTTGGTTTAGGGTAAGAGGAAGGGTTAGGCTTACCTTAAACAGACGTCGGGGTCTGTGTACCCAGCTTTGGAGAGAAAGTGCACAGAGATAAAGTACCAGCCAATCAGCTCCTAACTGCCATGTTACAGGCTGTGTTTGAAAAATGACAGGAGCTGGTTGGTTGGTTTTTTATATCCCTCCACTTTATCTCTCTCCAAGGTTTAGTACATTGTCAACATTCTGATTATGTTATATCATCAGTGTGTGAATGTTGACATAATGAACATTTCAGAATGTTCCTGTTGACATTATGACAATGTTGACAAAATATACTGAACCCCATACTTTATGCTGCCATTTGCCAGCTAGGTACTGACTGAAAAAAATCCAATCTCCCTTCACTCTAATCTGTCATTAACAGGATTTGGCATGTCCATTGCATGGAATACGTGCCCGATATTATTAAAAATCTTACTAAATCATTTGACAAAGTCTGTGACTCATTTCTGTCATTCCATAACTCATTTTTCGTTTACCAAAACTTAGATCTCTCCTCTAGTGTATCATGCCCCTCTCCACCCATCCTTTCCCCATCACTGCATTCCACACAGTGGGGCAGATGTATTAACCTGGAGACAGCTTAAGGAAGTGATAAACCAGTGATAAGTGCACGGTGATAAATGCACCAGCCAATCAGATCCTAACTGTTCATTTACATATTGGTACTGATTGGCTGGTGCATTTATCACCTTGCACTTTTGGATACCTGCGCTCACCCTCTCTTTGGTGTTTGTATGTGAGAAATGATGTATCTCTATGATCTGTAAATACCTTTATAAGTCACAATGCTTAGTATAACAGATGGTACAATAATTCACATATAATTGATGATATTGTGATTACACATAAATGCCCTTATAATAACATGCATGTTGTGTGAACATCCGATGTATAGGGAAATTGAACACAAGATGAAATAAATTATGGTATTGCCGCTTGATGAATATCCTAAAAAAAAAAAAAAAAAGAAAGAAAGGAGTCTTGTGAGAAAAGGAGTGTCTTTGTTTCAGATATATAGGAGTCAGTCTTTATCTGAAGGGATTTCCTTTCCCCTCAGTGTGAGTCTAAACAGTGTGCCCAGAGGCGGTTCTTTTGTCAATAATTGATCGTAGGTGGAGGTCGTGTTCTGGGAGGCCGGCGTCCCGGCCTGCCAGGTGCAACTTACCCTCACGATGTGATGTTTAGTTCTCTTTGTTCACTCTGTGGTGAGTGATGATATGGCCACTTGCGCTGTTTCCGCTGTATCCGTCCCCGGTGGTGTTCCTCAGCAGACAGGGCTGGAAGCCTTCCTGGCTCTGCTGCTAGGCTGCCGGGTCCCGCCGGAAGCCGCACTG
The DNA here is from genome assembly GCF_028390025.1 of Pseudophryne corroboree. NCBI lineage: Eukaryota > Metazoa > Chordata > Amphibia > Anura > Myobatrachidae > Pseudophryne > Pseudophryne corroboree. Next base: position 563,764,706 of record NC_086444.1, read on the forward strand.
AACAACCGGAAGTTGCGTTGCTGCAACGCTCAGCTTCTTCCTATGTCCTGTGCGGTCTCAACGGCCGCTCCACTCGCCGGCCGGCGAGGAGTCTTTTGGATGTAGTTTGCGGTGATGTGCTGGCAAGCTTGAGGTGTCTGCATGGATCTGTTTCCAACCGGTTTCGGCCGCAACTGGCCTTCTTCAAGGATTCAGAGTGCTGTCCCATGGGGTTCTTTTATTGGTCCCCATGGGGGGACGAGGATCGGCAGCTATTCCGCCGATCCACGTGCTTTTCGACAAGTCGAATTCATCGACTTGTCAAAATTTTTTGGGATATACTGAATAGGTCGAATCACGATTCGACCTTAAAAAAAATCCAAAACTGCCGTCTTTTCGACAGACGGCAGCTTTCGACTTCAATTGAATATACCCCTTAGAGAGATATAAAATTGAAAATATGCTCAAAGCAACCATTCAGCTTCTAACGATTTTTTTTTTTTTTTTTGCACAGTCAGTAAATTGACAGAAGCTGATTGGTTGGTACTTTATCTCCAAGTTTTGATAAATCTCAATCTTCCAAGTTGCCGTTCTTATGCCATCCAAATTCTTTTTCTTCCTCTCAGAATCCCTTGAGCATCTCAGCGCCAAAACAAATTTATAAGAGCAATATGCAGTTACTGAGTTAACAATCACAATGTCATCATTCATCATGTCGACAGCAGAATGTCGAGCGTTATGATGTCGATAAGGTTAACATTTCACAATCATAAATTTCGACACCTGGATATTGTCAACATGGACAGAATGTCGACATATGAAATACATTAAAGTTAAGATTAGGGCTAGATTTTGGTTTAGGGTAAGAGGAAGGGTTAGGCTTACCTTAAACAGACGTGGGGGTCTGTGTACCCAGCTTTGGAGAGAAAGTGCACAGAGATAAAGCACCAGCCAATCAGCTCCTAACTGCCATGTTACAGGCTGTGTTTGAAAAATGACAGGAGCTGGTTGGTTGGTTTTTTATATCCCTCCACTTTATCTCTCTCCAAGGTTTAGTACATTGTCAACATTCTGATTATGTTATATCATCAGTGTGTGAATGTTGACATAATGAACATTTCAGAATGTTCCTGTTGACATTATGACAATGTTGACAAAATATACTGAACCTCATACTTTATGCTGCCATTTGCCAGCTAGGTACTGACTGAAAAAAATCCAATCTCCCTTCACTCTAATCTGTCATTAACAGGATTTGGCATGTCCATTGCATGGAATATGTGCCCGATATTATTAAAAATCTTACTAAATCATTTGACAAAGTCTGTGACTCATTTCTGTCATTCCATAACTCATTTTTCGTTTACCAAAACTGAGATCTCTCCTCTACTGTATCATGCCCCTCTCCACCCATCCTTTCCCCATCACTGCATTCCACACAGTGGGGCAGATGTATTAACCTGGAGACAGCATAAGGAAGTGATAAACCAGTGATAAGTGCACGGTGATAAATGCACCAGCCAATCAGATCCTAACTGTTCATTTACATATTGGTACTGATTGGCTGGTGCGTTTATCACCTTGCACTTTACACTGGTGTATCACTTCCTTATGTCTTCTCATAATACATCTGCCCCATAGTACCACACTGTTCCCTCCACCATTTCCACATTCCCTTCCCACACACTCATTTAAAATTGGATAACTCCATAGGCTGCTATGCATTTCTTTACTGTTTTACTTATTGTTTTGTCAGTTTTTATGGTGTTTATTGTACCTTATTGATACAGATTTGCCTTTAAGTCTGATTTAATTTCCATTGACCTTCCTATAAACAGTTATAATAAACAAAATGTATTCAACCTCCAGCACTTTTTTAATGCTTCTGCTATAATTAGGTTGGGACTGAAATACAAAAAAATAATGATATACTGTAAAGTATTAAAAATGTATGGTCAGTATTTAGTTGAACCACATCTGGCAGCAATTAAATCCAGCAGTCTTTTTGGACAACTCTCTGTTAACTTTGAAAGCTGGACAAGCAACAAACTTTTCCCTTCCCAGTGGCCTAACTCCCAGAGACAGTGGAAGCACTGGTCTCCGGGCTCTAGCTGTGAAAGGGGCACACAGCAGGAAAGACTGAAGGGGCTACTGGACTAGGACAGATCTCTCTCCACTTATTTCATAGTGATTTGCTACAATCACTGCTGATTGATTTCTTTGCTCTCAAGCCCCCTTTGTAGCCCCCTTTAACTGAAAAGTCTTGGAATATGTGATAGCTCTGCTGTTGTGTCTTGTATCAGTGTATCCCAAACTGTGTGTCGTGGCACCCTGGAGTGTCTCGGAACACTTGCAGGGGTGCATCGGTTTGGTGGTCAAATATGTGGACAAACAGAAGTAAATCCTGTCCCTCAACACATAACTGAACATAAGGATGACATATAAACACAATGTACTTAATTTAACTTTTTTTCTGCCTTTCTTAATAAAAAAACCTTTTGGACTAGGGGTGCCGTGAAAAAAATACTGATACTCTAGTGCAGGCATTCCCAACCACGGTCCTCAAGGCACACCAACAGTGCAGGTTTTAGTGATATCCAGGCTGCAGCACAGATGGTTAAATCAAAATAACTGACCTACTAATTAAGTCACCTGTGCTGAAGCATGGATATCACTAAAACCTGCACTGTTAGTGTGCCCTGAGGACAGTGTTTGGGAATGCATGCTCTAGGGCAGTGATGGCTAACCTTGACACTCCAGCTGTTGTTGAACTACACATCCCAGCATGCCCTGCTACAGTTTTGCTATTTGGGCATGCTAAAACTGATGCAGGGCATGCTGGGATGTGTAGTTCAACAACAGCTGGAGTGTCAAGGTTAGCCATCACTGCTCTAGGGCATTGTGATTCAAAAAAAGTTTGGAAACCACTGTCTTATATGATAAAAGGAAGGAGAGCATAAGTTGTTTTACGGAAGTACATTAATTGTTAAAATAAAAGTCTTAGGGCTCTACTTGTTATCTTTTTCGCCAGCATCCAAAAATAAAGTTTCATTATCACTGCATTTAGCAATAAGGAATCTTTATTCTCCCAGATTTACTATTAGTGAGCCGCCGGGACAGGGTCCCATCCAGGCGACCACTGAAAAGTAATGTGATCACACTTCCTCCCTTGCTCCATCAACTGTGCTACTGTACTGCACATGTGCTGACGAACATCAGCACATGTGTAAGCCGGAGCCAATGGAGGGGGGAGGGGGCATGCACCACCTTCTATTTCACCTGGCATGAACTTGCGCCCCTGCTTTCCACTATCAAAATCGGTCACACTGGACGAGGTCAGTTGGGGAATCTGTATTGACAGCACATTTGAAGTCTTTCCACATGGGATTAAGATAAGAACAGATGATCACTAGGTACTGTTAAAAGCAAATAGCATTGACCTTAATTTCCATAAAAATGACTGTACCCAAGCCATGCCAGGAAATATGTCCCACAACATTTCATGACAAGCAGAACCTTTCCCTGGAAACAAGATGCCACATTATTATTTGGTTAAGGATAGTTGATATGACCAATAGCACTGTCCTTCAATGGTTAGTAGCCATTTTCCTGTCTTTGCACCATTGACTTCACCAATGTGAACTGCCAAATTCTATGAGTATTTTATGCACTATAATCAGACTATGCAATCCTGTTATCCTTCTGTGTAGAGTACTTGCCGGACTCGCTAAACTGGCGACTCTGACCACAAGTTGCCATATAGACTAGAGTAAATATATCTGCAGCTGCTAGCCTGTTTTCCCTTGGAATAAAGGTATGGATATCAGGATCCTGTATTATCTACTTGCTGGCGATTTTGTTCCCCCAGAGGTTTTTGCTGACATCACATAAGATACTACTGCTTGTTAAACATTAGCAAGTTTGCCTTAGGGGTCTATGTACTAAGCCTTGGAGAGATAAAGTAGATGACAATAAACTAGCAGCCAATCAGTTCCAAATGTAATTTTTCAAACACAGCCTGTAACAGGGCATTTAGGAGCTGTTTGGTTGGTGCTTTCTCTCCCTCCACGTTCTATTGAAAAGCCGATATATGTCTGGTCCATTGGCCAGTGTGTACCAACCAGGGGAGAAATGTAATAGGCACTCATTTACGTGGCAAAAGCAGGTATGTAAATGATTGCCACGTTACAAAAACAGGAAAACTCTCACAAAATCTATGACATCCTGTTTCTCACACCCTATTACATTTCCCATAATATGTCTGTGAACGCCGTCATTCACAGACATTTCGCGCCGGCCCTGCAGCAAACACCATGACCAATATACAGTATCTACAAATATATTGGTACATCATTCTGTGTGTATGGGCGGTCAACTCATGCTGCAGCAGCCAGCGGGCAGGCTCATGTAAATGCCCACTCAGTTTGTGACATCATTCACAACAGGTCAGGCAGTGTGTATGCACAACCCACTGCCCGATTTGCCTGTAGATATATCTTCAGATCCATTAATCTGCAGATATATCTATCAGTGTGTACCCACCTGTATTACTTGTACACACCTGCAGATCAGCAAAAGATATATTAGCCGATCAATTGCTTGGCCAATATATCTGTCAGTGTGTACTCAGCATTAGTAAGTGGATCCCTTAAGATAGGTATATTAAGGTAGATATATCCCTGATAGATATATCCGCAGATCAATAATTATAGCAGCCAAGGCAGTCTAGCATTTTTATAAATGACACTGATCTTGCTTGGATGCTATGTGTTTAATCTTTATATATATATTTCTCTGACGTCCTAGTGGATGCTGGGAACTCCGTAAGGACCATGGGGAATAGCTGGCTCCGAAGGAGACTGGGCACTCTAAGAAAGAATTAGGACTACCTGGTGTGCACTGGCTCCTCCCTCTATGCCCCTCCTCCAGACCTCAGTTAGAATCTGTGCCCGGCTCGAGCTGGTTGCACACTAGGGGCTCTCCTGAGCTTCTAGTAAAGAAAGTATTTATTAGGTTTTTTATTTTCAGTGAGATCTGCTGGCAACAGACTCACTGCAACGAGGGACTTAGGGGAGAGAAGCGAACCTACCTGCTTGCAGCTAGCTTGGGCTTCTAGGCTACTGGACACCATTAGCTCCAGAGGGATCGAACACAGGCCCAGCCTCGGTCGTCCGGTCCCGGAGCCGCGCCGCCGTCCCCCTTGCAGAGCCAGAAGCATGAAGATCTTCACGGAAATCGGCGGCTGAAGACTCCGGTCTTCATTAAGGTAGCGCACAGCACTGCAGCTGTGCGCCATTGCTCCCTGTGCACACCACATACTCCGGTCACTGATGGGTGCGGGGCCTGGGGGGGGGGGCGCCCTGGGCAGCAATTAGAGTACCTTAAAGTGGCTAATCACACATAATATAGCCTAAGAAGCTATATATGTGTAAAATACCCCTGCCACATTATTATTATAAAAGCGGGAGAAGTCCGCCGAAAAAGGGGCGGGGCTATCTCCCTCAGCACACTGGCGCCATTTCCTCTCACAGCTCCGCTGGAAGGACGCTCCCCAGGCTCTCCCCTGCAGTTTCCAGGCTCAATAGGGTAAAAAAGAGAGGGGGGCACTAAATTTAGGTGCAAATACTATATATATAGCGGCTATAGGGTAAATTACTTGTGTAGTGTAACTCCCTGCATTATATAGCGCTGTGGTGTGTGCTGGCATACTCTCTTTCTGTCTCCCCAAAGGATTTTGTGGGGTCCTGTCCTCAGTCAGAGCATTTCCTGTGTGTGTGCGGTGTGTCGGTACGGCTGTGTCGACATGTTTGATGAGGAGGCTTATGTGGAGGTGGAGCAGGTGCCGATAAATGTGATGTCACCCCCTGCGGGGTCGACACCTGAGTGGATGGATATGTGGAAGGAATTACGCGACAGTGTCAACTCCTTACATAAAAGGTTTGACGCCATAGCAGATGTGGGACAGCCGGCTTCTCAGCCCGTGCCTGCCCAGGCGTCTCAAAAGCCATCAGGGGCTCAAAAACGCCCACTACCTCAGATGGGTGACACAGATGTCGACACGGATACTGACTCCAGTGTCGACGACGATGAGACTAGTGTACATTCCAATAGAGCCACCCGTTACATGATTACGGCAATGAAAAATGTGTTGCACATTTCTGACATTAACCCAGGTACCACAAAAAAGGGTATTATGTTTGGGGAGAAAAAGCAACCAGTGGTTTTTCCCCCATCTGATGAGTTGAATGAAGTGTGTGAAGAAGCGTGGGCTTCCCCCGATAAGAAATTAGTGATTTCTAAAAAGTTGCTAATGGCGTACCCTTTCCCGCCAGAGGACAGGATACGTTGGGAGACATCCCCTAGGGTGGATAAAGCGCTCACACGCTTGTCAAAGAAGGTGGCACTACCGTCTCAGGATACGGCCGCCTTAAAGGAGCCTGCGGATAGAAAGCAGGAGGCTATCCTGAAGTCTGTATATACACACTCAGGTACTATACTGAGACCTGCAATTGCTTCAGCATGGATGTGCAGTGCTGCTGCTGCGTGGTCAGATTCCCTGTCTGATAACATTGATACCCTCGACAGGGACACTATATTGCTAACCATAGAGCATATTAAAGACGCAGTCTTATACATGAGAGATGCACAGAGGGATATTTGCCGGCTGGCATCTAGAATTAATGCAATGTCCATTTCTGCCAGGAGAGGATTGTGGACTCGGCAGTGGACAGGTGATGCAGATTCTAAAAGGCACATGGAGGTTTTGCCTTACAAAGGTGAGGAATTGTTTGGGGACGGTCTCTCGGACCTCGTTTCCACAGCAACAGCTGGGAAGTCGACATTTTTACCCCATGTTCCCTCACAGCCAAAGAAAGCACCGTATTATCAGGTACAGTCCTTTCGGCCCCAGAAAGGCAAGCGGGTTAAAGGCGCGTCCTATCTGCCCAGAGGCAGAGGTAGAGGGAAAAAGCTGCACCATACAGCCACTTCCCAAGAACAAAAGTCCTCTCCCGCTTCCTCTAAGTCCACCGCATGAAGCTGGGGCTCCACAGGCGGAGCCAGGTGCGGTGGGGGCCCGTCTCCGGAACTTCAGCGACCAGTGGGCTCGCTCACGGGTGGATCCCTGGATACTACAAGTGGTATCTCAGGGGTACAAGCTGGAATTCGAGACGTCTCCCCCTCGCCGTTTCCTCAAATCAGCCTTGCCAACAGCTCCCCCAGACAGGGAGGCAGTGCTGGAGGCGATTCACAAGCTGTATTCTCAGCAGGTGATAATCAAGGTACCCCTCCTTCAACAAGGACGGGGTTACTATTCCACAATGTTTGTGGTACCGAAACCGGACGGTTCGGTGAGACCCATTTTAAATTTGAAATCCTTGAACACTTATATAAGAAGGTTCAAGTTCAAAATGGAATCGCTCAGGGCGGTTATTGCAAGCCTAGACGAAGGGGATTACATGGTATCACTGGACATCAAGGATGCTTACCTGCATGTCCCCATTTACCCTCCTCACCAGGAGTACCTCAGATTTGTGGTACAGGACTGTCATTACCAATTCCAGACGTTGCCGTTTGGTCTGTCCACGGCACCGAGGGTATTTACCAAGGTAATGGCCGAAATGATGATACTCCTTCGGAAAAAGGGAGTTTTAATTATCCCGTACTTGGACGATCTCCTTATAAAGGCGAGGTCCAGGGAGCAGTTGTTGGTCGGCGTAGCACTATCTCGGGAAGTGCTACAACAGCACGGCTGGATTCTGAATATTCCAAAGTCGCAGCTGGTTCCTACAACGCATCTACTGTTCCTGGGGATGGTTCTGGACACAGAACAGAAAAAAGTGTTTCTCCTGGAGGAGAAAGCCAAGGAGTTGTCATCTCTAGTCAGAGACCTCCTGAAACCAAAACAGGTGTCGGTGCATCACTGCACGCGAGTCCTGGGAAAAAATAAGAATTTACTTACCGATAATTCTATTTCTCGGAGTCCGTAGTGGATGCTGGGGTTCCTGAAAGGACCATGGGGAATAGCGGCTCCGCAGGAGACAGGGCACAAAAAAGTAAAGCTTTTACCAGATCAGGTGGTGTGCACTGGCTCCTCCCCCTATGACCCTCCTCCAGACTCCAGTTAGGTACTGTGCCCGGACGAGCGTACACAATAAGGGAGGCAATTTGAATCCCGGGTAAGACTCATACCAGCCACACCAATCACACCGTACAACTTGTGATCTAAACCCAGTTAACAGTATGATAACAGAAAGAGCCTCTTAAAGATGGCTCCTTAACAATATAACCCGAATTTGTTAACAATAACTATGTACAGTATTGCAGATAATCCGCACTTGGGATGGGCGCCCAGCATCCACTACGGACTCCGAGAAATAGAATTATCGGTAAGTAAATTCTTATTTTCTCTATCGTCCTAAGTGGATGCTGGGGTTCCTGAAAGGACCATGGGGATTATACCAAAGCTCCCAAACGGGCGGGAGAGTGCGGATGACTCTGCAGCACCGAATGAGAGAATTCCAAGTCCTCTTTTGCCAGGGTATCAAATTTGTAGAATTTTACAAACGTGTTTTCCCCCGACCACGTAGCTGCTCGGCAGAATTGTAATGCCGAGACCCCTCGGGCAGCCGCCCAAGATGAGCCCACCTTCCTTGTGGAATGGGCCTTAACAGATTTAGGCTGTGGCAGGCCTGCCACAGAATGAGCAAGTTGAATTGTGTTACAAATCCAACGAGCAATCGTCTGCTTAGAAGCAGGGGCACCCAACTTGTTGGGTGCATATAGTATCAACAGCGAGTCAGATTTTCTGACTTCAGCCGTCCTTGAAATGTATATTTTTAAGGCTCTGACAACGTCCAACAACTTGGAGTCCTCCAAGTCGCCAGTGGCCGCAGGCACCACAATAGGTTGGTTCAGGTGAAACGCTGATACCACCTTAGGGAGAAAATGCGGACGAGTCCTCAGTTCTGCCCTATCCGAATGGAAGATTAGATAAGGGCTTTTATAAGATAAAGCCGCCAATTCAGATACTCTCCTGGCGGAAGCCAGGGCCAGTAACATAGTCACTTTCCATGTGAGATATTTAAAATCCACCTTTTTCAATGGTTCAAACCAATGGGATTTGAGGAAATCTAAAACTACATTTAGATCCCACGGTGCCACCGGAGGCACCACAGGAGGCTGTATATGCAGTACTCCTTTAACAAAAGTCTGTACCTCAGGAACTGAGGCCAATTCTTTTTGGAAGAATATTGACAGGGCCGAAATTTGAACCTTAATAGATCTCAATTTGAGACCCATAGACAATCCTGATTGTAGGAAAAGTAGGAAACGACCCAGTTGAAATTCCTCCGTCGGAACACTCCGATCCTCGCACCACGCGACATATTTTCGCCAAATGCGGTGATAATGTTTCGCGGTGACTTCCTTCCTTGCCTTAATCAAGGTAGGAATGACTTCTTCTGGAATGCCTTTCCCTTTTAGGATCTGGCGTTCAACCGCCATGCCGTCAAACGCAGCCGCGGTAAGTCTTGAAAGAGACAGGGACCCTGTTGTAGCAGGTCCCTTCTCAGAAGTAGAGGGCACGGGTCGTCCGTGACCAACTCTTGAAGTTCCGGGTACCAAGTCCTTCTTGGCCAATCCGGAGCCACTAGTATTGTTCTTACTCCTCCTCACCGTATAATCTTCAATACCTTTGGTATGAGAGGCAGAGGAGGAAACACATATACTGATTTGTACACCCAAGGTGTTACCAGTGCGTCCACAGCTATTGCCTGTGGATCTCTTGACCTGGCGCAATACTTGTCCAGTTTCTTGTTGAGGCGAGACGCCATCATGTCTACCATTGGTCTTTCCCAACAGTTTATTAGCATGTGGAAGACTTCTGGATGAAGACCCCCCTCTCCCGGGTGAATATCGTGTCTGCTGAGGAAGTCTGCTTCCCAGTTGTCCACGCCCGGGAAGAACACTGCTGACAGTGCTATTACGTGATTCTCCGCCCAGCGAAGAATCTTGGCAGCTTCTGCCATTGCACTCCTGCTTCTTGTGCCGCCCTGTCTGTTTACATGGGCGACCGCCGTGATGTTGTCCGACTGAATCAACACCGGTTTTCCTTGCAGGAGTGGTTCCGCCTGGCTTAGAGCATTTTAGATTGCTCTTAGTACCAGAATGTTTATGTGAAGAGACTTTTCCAGGTTCGTCCATACCCCCTGGAAGTTTCTTCCTTGTGTGACTGCTCCCCAACCTCTCAGGCTGGCGTCCGTGGTCACCAGGATCAAATCCTGTATGCCGAATCTGCGGCCCTCCAATAGATGAGCCTTTTGCAACCACCACAGAAGATATACCCTTGTCCTTGGCGACAGGGTTATTCGCAGGTGCATCTGAGGATGCGACCCTGACCATTTGTCCAACAGATCCCTTTGGAAAATTCTTGCATGGAATCTGCCGAATGGAATTGCTTCGTAAAAAGCCACCATTTTTCCCAGGACTCTTGTGCATTGATGTACAGACACCTTTCCTGGTTTTAGGAGGTTCCTGACAGGTCGGATAACTCCTTGGCTTTTTCCTCGGGAAGAAAAACCTTTTTCTGAACCGTGTCCAGAATCATCCCTAGGAACAGCAGACGTATCGTCGGAAAACAGCTGCGATTCTTGGAATATTTAGAATCCAGTCGTGCCGTCGAAGAACTACTTTAGATAGTGCTCTTCCGACCTCCAACTGTTCTCTGGAACTTGCCCTTTTTAGGTCGTGCAAGTAAGGGATAATTTAGATGCCTTTTTTCTTTGAAGAAACATCTTTTCGGCCATTACCTTGGTAAAAAGGCCCGGGGTGCCGTGGATAATTCAAACGGCATCGTCTGAAACTGATATTGACAGTTCTGTACCACGAACCAGAGGTACCCTTGATGAGAAGGACAAAATTTGGACATGGAGGTAATCCTTGATGTCCAGGGACACCATATAGTCCCCTTTTTTCCGGTTCGCTATCACTGCTCTGAGTGACTTTATCTCGATTTGAACCTTTTATGTAAGTGTTCAAAACATTTTAGATTTAGACTATGTGTCACCAAGCCGTCTGGCTTCAGTACCACAATATAGTGTGGAAAAATAATACCCTTTTCCTTGTCGTAGGAGGGGTACTTTGATTATCACCTGCTGGATATACAGCTTGTGAATTGTTTCCAATGCTGCCTCCCTGTCGGAGGGAGCCGTTGGTAAAGCAGACTTCAGGAACCTGCGAGGAGAAGATGTCTCGACTCTCCAATCTTTACCCCTGGGATAATACTCGTACGATCTAGGGGTCAACTTGCGAGTGATCCCACTGCGCCCTGAGACTCTTGAGACTACCCCCCCACCTTGAGTCCGCTTGCACGGCCCCAGCGTCATGCTGAGGACTTGGCAGACGCGGTGGAGGGCTTCTTTTCCTGGGAAAGGGCTGCCTGCTGCAGTCTACTTCCCTTACCTCTATGTCTGGGCAGATATGACTGGCCTTTTGCCTGCATGCCCTCATGGGAAAGGAAAGATTGAGGCTGAAAAGACGGTGTCTTTTTTAGCTGAGATGTAACTTGGGGTAAAAAAGGTTGGATTTCCCAGCTGTTGCTGTGGTCCCCAGGTCCGATGGACCGACCCCCAAATAACTCCTTCCCTTTATACAGCAATACTTCCATCTGCCGTATGGGATCTGTATCACCTGGCCACTGTCGTGTCCCTGACATCTTCTGGGAGATATGGACAACGCACTTATCTTGATGCCAGAGAGCAAATATCCCTCTGTGCATCTCACATACATATATATAGAATGCATCCTATTAAATGCTCTACATGAATAAAATATTTTCAGTCAGGGAATCCGACCAAGCCAACCCAGCACTGCATCTCCAGGCTGATGGCGATCGCTGGTCGCAGTATAACCACCGTATGTGTGTATATACTTTTTAGGATATTTTTCCAGCTTCCTATCAGCTGGCTCCTTGAGGGCGGCCGTATCTGGAGACGGTAACGCCACTTGATAAGCGTGTGAGCGCCTTATCACCCTAAGGGGTGTTTCCCAACGTACCCTAATTTCTGGCGGGAAAGGGTATAACGCCAATATTTGCTATCGGGGTAACCCTACGCATCATCACACACTTCATTTTATTTTATCTGATTCAGGAAAAACTACAGGTAGTTTTTTCACTCCCACATAATACCCTTTCTTGTGGTACTTGTAGTATCAGAAACACGTAACACCTCCTTCATTGCCCTTAACGTGTGGCCCTAATGAGAAATACGTTTGTTTATTCACCGTCGACACTGTATTCAGTGTCCGTGTCTGTGTCTGTGTCGACCGACTGAGGTAAATGGGCGTTTTTAAAACCCCTGACGGTGTTTCTGAGACGCCTGGACCGGTCCTAATAGATTGTCGGCCGTCTCATGTCGTCAACCGACCTTGCAGCGTGTTGACATTCTCACGTAATTCTCTAAATAAGCCATCCATTCCGGTGTCGACTCCCTAGAGAGTGACATCACCATTACAGGCAATTTCTCCGCCTCCTCACCAACATCGTCCTCATACATGTCGACACACACGTACCGACACACAGCACACACACCGGGAATGCTCTGACAGAGGACAGGACCCACTAGCCCTTTGGGGAGACAGAGGGAGAGTCTGCCAGCACACACCAAAAACGCTATAATTATATAGGGACAACCTTATATAAGTGTTTCTCCCTTATAGCATCTTTTATATATATACAATATCGCCAAAATCAGTGCCCCCCCTCTCTGTTTTAACCCTGTTTCTGTAGTGCAGTGCAGGGGAGAGCCTGGGAGCCTTCTCTCCAGCTTTTCTGTGAGAGAAAATGGCGCTGTGTGCTGAGGAGATAGGCCCCGCCCCTTTTTCGGCGGGCTCGTCTCCCGCTATTTTTGAAGTTAGGCAGGGGTTAAATATCTCCATATAGCCTCTGTGGGCTATATGTGAGGTATTTTTTGCCTCTAATAAGGTTTTTATTTGCCTCTCAGAGCGCCCCCCCCCAGCGCTCTGCACCCTCAGTGACTGTTGTGTGAAGTGTGCTGAGAGGAAAATGGCGCACAGCTGCAGTGCTGTGCGCTACCTTTATGAAGACTCAGGAGTCTTCAGCCGCCGATTTTGGACCTCTTCTCTCTTCAGCGTCTGCAAGGGGGCCGGCGGCGCGGCTCCGGTGACCATCCAGGCTGTACCTGTGATCGTCCCTCTGGAGCTAGTGTCCAGTAGCCAAGCAGCAAATCCACTCTGCACGCAGGTGAGTTCACTACTTCTCCCCTAAGTCCCTCGTTGCAGTGATCCTGTTGCCAGCAGGACTCACTGTAAAGTAAAAAACCTAAGCTAAACTTTCTCTAAGCAGCTCTTTAGGAGAGCCACCTAGATTGCACCCTTCTCGTTCGGGCACAAAATCTAACTGGAGTCTGGAGGAGGGTCATAGGGGGAGGAGCCAGTGCACACCACCTGATCTGGTAAAAGCTTTACTTTTTTGTGCCCTGTCTCCTGCGGAGCCGCTATTCCCCATGGTCCTTTCAGGAACCCCAGCATCCACTTAGGACGATAGAGAAATGGTAGCTTCCTACGAAGCAATTCCATTTGGCAGGTTCCATGCAAGGATCTTTCAGTGGGATCTGTTGGACAAGTGGTCCGGATCGCATCTTCAGATGCATCGGCTGATAACCCTGTCTCCAAGGACCTGGGTGTCTCTGCTGTGGTGGCTGCAGAGTGCTCATCTTCTAGAGGGCCGCAGATTCGGCATACAGGACTGGGTCCTGGTGACCACGGATGCCAGCCTTCGAGGCTGGGGGGCAGTCACACAGGGAAGAAACTTCCAAGGACTATGGTCAAGCCAGGAGACTGCCCTACACATAAATATTCTGGAACTAAGGGCCATTTACAATGCCCTAAGTCAGGCAAGACCCCTGCTTCAACACCAGCCGGTGCTGATCCAGTCAGACAACATCACGGCGGTAGCCCATGTAAACCAACAGGGCGGCACAAGAAGCAGGTTGGCGATGGCAGAAGCCACAAGGATTCTCCGATGGGCGGAAAATCACGTGATAGCACTGTCAGCAGTGTTCATTCCGGGAGTGGACAACTGGGAAGCAGACTTCCTCAGCAGATACGACCTCCACCCGGGAGAGTGGGGACTTCATCCAGAAGTCTTCAAAATGATTGTAAACCGTTGGGAAAGGCCACAGGTGGACATGATGGCGTCCCGCCTCAACAAAAAACTAAAAAGATATTGCGCCAGGTCAAGGGACCCTCAGGCGATAGCTGTGGACGCTCTAGTGACACCGTGGGTGTACCAGTCGGTTTATGTGTTCCCTCCTTTTCCTCTCATACCCAAGGTACTGAGAATAATAAGAAGGAGAGGAGTAAGAACTATACTCGTGGTTCCGGATTGGCCAAGAAGAGCTTGGTACCCAGAACTTCCAGAAATGATCTCAGAGGACCCATGGCCTCTGCCGCTCAGACAGGACCTGCTGCAGCAGGTGCCCTGTCTGTTCCAAGACTTACCGCGGCTGCGTTTGACGGCATGGCGGTTGAACACAGGATCCTAAAAGAAAAGGGCATTCCGGAGGAAGTCATTCCTACACTGATTAAAGCTAGGAAAGATGTGACCGCAAAACATTATCACCGCATATGGCGGAAATATGTTGCTTGGTGTGAGGCCAGGAAGGCCCCAACGGAGGAATTTCAGCTAGGTCGATTTCTGCACTTCCTACAGTCAGGGGTGACTATGGGCCTAAAATTGGGTTCCATTAAGGTCCAGATTTCGGCTCTGTCGATTTTCTTCCAAAAAGAACTGGCTTCACTGCCTGAAGTTCAGACTTTTGTAAAGGGAGTGCTGCATATTTAGCCCCCTTTTGTGCCCCCAGTGGCACCTTGGGATCTCAACGTGGTGTTGGATTTCCTAAAGTCGCATTGGTTTGAGCCACTTAAAACCGTGGAGATAAAGTACCTCACGTGGAAGGTGGTCATGCTGTTGGCCTTGGCGTCGGCCAGGCGTGTATCAGAATTGGCGGCTTGTCATGTAAAAGCCCTTATCTGATTTTTCATATGGATAGGGCGGAATTGAGGACTCGTTCCCAATTCCTTCCTAAGGTGGTATCAGCTTTTCATGTGAACCAACCTATTGTGGTGCCTGCGGCTACTCGGGACTTGGAGGATTCCAAGTTGCTGGACGTAGTCAGGGCCCTGAAAATATATGTTTCCAGGACGGCTAGAGTCAGAAAAACTGACTCGCTATTTATCCTGTATGCACCCAACAAGCTGGGTGCTCCTGCTTCAAAGCAGACTATTGCTCGCTGGATCTGTAGCACGATTCAACTTGCACATTCGGCGGCTGGACTGCCGCATCCTAAATCTGTAAAAGCTCATTCCACGAGGAAGGTGGGCTCTTCTTGGGCGGCTGCCCGAGGGGTCTCGGCTTTACAACTTTGCCGAGCTGCTACTTGGTCGGGTTCAAACACGTTTGCAAAATTCTACAAGTTTGATACCCTGGCTGAGGAGGACCTTGAGTTTGCTCATTCGGTGCTGCAGAGTCATCCGCACTCTCCCGCCCGTTTGGAAGCTTTGGTATAATCCCCATGGTCTTTACGGAGTTCCCAGCATCCACTAGGACGTCAGAGAAAATAAGAATTTACTCACCGGTAATTCTATTTCTCGTAGTCCGTAGTGGATGCTGGGCGCCCATCCCAAGTGCGGATTGTCTGCAATACTTGTATATAGTTATTGCCTAACTAAAGGGTTATTGTTTGGAGCCATCTATTCGAGAGGCTCAGTTGTTGTTCATACTGTTCACTGAGTATAGTATCACGAGTTGTACGGTGTGATTGGTGTGGCTGGTATGAGTCTTACCTGGGATTCCAAATCCTTTCCTTATTGTGTCAGCTCTTCCGGGCACAGTTTCCCTAACTGAGGTCTGGAGGAGGGGCATAGAGGGAGGAGCCAGTGCACACCAGGTAGTCCTAATTCTTTCTTAGAGTGCCCAGTCTCCTTCGGAGCCCGCTATTCCCCATGGTCCTTACGGAGTTCCCAGCATCCACTACGGACTACGAGAAATAGAATTACCGGTGAGTAATTTCTTATTATATATATATATATAAAATGGATGTATGTATGTGTGCGTGTGTGTGTGTGTGTGTGTGTGTGTGTATACAGTATGTATGTTCCAGCATAACTCTGGAATGCCTGGAGCAATTTACACCAAACTTGATACACAAATGACTTATATTCTGGAAAAAATACTGTGAGGGTAAAACACCCCTAGCACCCCTAGAGGCAGGGGTGAGAAGGGGGTGACATGTAAAAATCCATCGTTTTCTGGGTCGCGGAGGTGAATAGTGACACTCCCGATGCCGTTTAAGTCCAAGTTTAGCCCCCATCAGCATGGTAGGTGAGAAGGGGGTAAACATACAATTTGGACAGCAGCTTGCCTTTGTGACGCAGGCACCCACTAAGAAGGGATTTTTCAAAATTCCACCCACATAGGGGTTAAAAGGGGTGAGATGATTATTGGAAATTCTCCACTCACAGAGGAGAGTCATGGTGCCAGCGATATCAAGTCATGGAGGGGGGAGGACACAATGCTCTGTTCCTGGAAATCTTGATAGTCAGCAACTGCTTATCTTCTGTATAAAGGGTACCAATAGCTCTTCCAGTGACCTTAAGTGTTGTGCAAAAATCTTGACCTTTTTACCTCAACGGAGGAGCCCTAAGGAGAGCAAGAAGCTAAGCAAGGAGACCTAAGGCCCTTTGAAATAGAGTCAGCCTGCAAACCTTACATATTTAACATACAGTGGGCGGAGCTTTGCCTGTCATCCCAGCATTTACAGCACTGAGCAGGGCAGCATCGGAGACGGGACGGGGCAGAGTAGGAGGTGGATTATTCTTCTCAGCACCAGCATTTTGACAGCATCAATCCGGGGAAGCCCAGAGGTGCAGCCTGACAAACATTGGCATTATCCTTTAAATTCCGTAGCGAAGCACGGGTATTCAGCTAGTTAACATATAAAGTACACCTGCGTCAGCGTAGAATTCTATACTTCCAATATGCTTAGAATCTTTCATTATTTTTTTATTTACGCCTATACACTCATAAATGTTTTTACTGTGCACTAATTAAATTTAGAGGGCAGCTTGATCTAGACAGTGTGACATTAGCTTCATACTTCTTCCACTTCTGTAAATATTGTCTTGGAATGTGAGTGAGAATCCCAAATTTTAGGGGCTCTTCTGGACTGCAGATAGAGTGGGCATGCCATCATAGCCCGCGACCCCCTGCTGTTTTATACCAAACGCATACAGGGACAATTTTTAAACTGGTCACGGCAGCCTACTTACCTCTTTATACTAATGGTAGAATCCGCCCGTGTATGCCCAATATCCATGCGTCTGCATCAGTGTTGGCTGCAGCCCATGGACTACTGCACCGACTACCTTGTGCGGAGAGGGGGGGGGGGGGGCTAATGCTGACCCCGCGCAGAACCCAGCCCCAGACTCCTGTGAAACTAGCCAATGATAGTCTGGGGGCGGGCTTAGGAGAGGGAAGTCTAATGCCGAGTCCTGGGTTCTGTGTGGTGGCTATGGTATACAGTGCCACTGCCGATCTAGATACACTGCCAGCACATATATTACGTACGTCTCCACATGTATGTAATATATGTACTTAGTGGTTTCCCCCTGCACGTGGAAGTCGGTCTGCATGTGGAAATCCATCCTGTCCACTGTTTGTTTATACATCTGCAGGTGTCATTAGTGTCTTGGACTCTCCCCATGCTGGATGCAGAAGATCTGTCAGAAACAAGCATCCCATCTGTGGGCCTAATTCAGACCTGATCGCAGCAGCAAATTTTTTATTAGATGGGCAAAACCATGTGCACTGCAGGGTGAGCAGATATACTGTAACATGTGCAGAGAGTTAGATTTTGGTGGGGTGTGTAAAAATAAGGCAGCCAGTATTTACCCTGCACAGAAACAATATAACCCACCCAAATCTAACTCTCTCTGCACATGTTATATCTGCTCCCCCTGCAGTGCACATGGTTTCGCCTATCTGCAAACAAATTTGCTGCTACGATTAGGTCTGATTTAGGCCCTGTGTCTGCTGTTACAAATGAGCACTGACGTTGGTTTAAATGCCAGCGGCACTCCCATGACAGTCTCACTTAAGGAATCAGATCGGTCACCGCCATGTTACTGCCAGAAATACCTATTTCACTGAAAGCAAGCTACAATGATGAATGGATCAATCTGTACACACTTGCAAAGTCCAGCCTTGTGCATTGGGTGCAGGTGTCAGCATGCCCTCGCTCATCTATTGAAAATGTAATGTTTTACGTAGTGCAGGGTGGTATTGTCTGTTGTTCTCAGGTCAGAGGGGACTCCATTCTTTCAAATGTGGGTAACCCCTGAGTTAATGGAAGCGTGGATGGGGTAAGTTGAGATCTTCTTGGTGTTGCAGAAGTGAGCACCTTATTATAATTGTTTCCCAGCTGGCAGTGTAGTGTTCAAGGAAAACTGTCATTTTTATCACGTTTTTCTAAGCAGGACTGACCAGTGCCATTTCCAGTGCCAGTAGTATAGTAACAAGACTGGATTTCCTAATGTGTGTGTGTCAACAGCCTGAAGGTGTGCATGATGCTGCGTAGGGTGGCCCTGGCATTAGACAATGTTGCATCCTGCTCTGGCCCATCTTCTGCAGAGGTTCTGTGCTTTTATCGCTTTCTAATTAAACTGACAGATTTTTTGTAATGGTTTGCTACCCACAAGTCAATTTAAAGAGACAAAAGCTACTTATAAAATATTATTTTGGAAATATTACTTTAAGTTTGGGAGCACTTTAGGAAAGGATTTCACATCTTTATTCCTCAGTCTTCAATGCTCACATTCCATTTCCTCAACTACTGTGCCCAATTACTATAGTAATGCATACAACCTTGAAAATAAGTAATCATTGATTAAATTGTGTTGCGTGTGATGGGGGGAGATTAGGCACTGCAGTTGGGAAACACAAGCTTAAATAAAAAATGAAACATTTCTAAGCCTGCTCAATGTCAAGCCAGCTGTTTGCAGAAATTGTTTGCAACTACAGGTTGAGTATCCCATATCCAAATATTCCGAAATGCGGAATATTCCGAAATACAGACTTTTTTGAGTGAGAGTGAGATAGTAAAACCTTTGTTTTTTGATGGCTCAATGTACACAAACTTTGTTTAATACACAAAGTTATTAATAATATTGTATTAAATGACCTTCAGGCTGTGTGTATAAGGTGTATATGAAACATAAATGAATTGTGTGAATGTAGACACACTTTGTTTAATGCACAAAGTTATAAAAAATATTGGCTAAAATGACCTTCAGGCTGTGTGTATAAGGTGCATATGTAACATAAATACATTCTGTGCTTAGACTTAGGTCCCATCACCATGAAATCTCATTATGGTATCTAATTATTCCAAAATACGGAAAAATCCCACATCCAAAATACCTCTGGTCCCAAGCATTTTGGATAAGGGAGACTCAACCTGTACTGTATATTGTAATACTAGTCACTAGCCCGTTAAAATGACGGAACAACATTACAGTAATGTCAGCTATGGCGGCTGCGAGTGCACAAACGGAGCAACACTTGAATACTCCACCGGGCGCCATCTAGTAGCCACTAGAGGTGAGGAACAGAGTTCGCCTTTTATTATTTAAAATAAGTTATGGGCCCTACACACTGGGCATTTTCCGCCGAGGTGCCCGATGAGGGGAGTAAAGTTTTCACTCCTCCCGTCACCCGACCCCATAGCCCTGCATGCTAATATAGACGAGATTGTCCATATTGGCATGCATGTTTAAACGAGCCGGCACCAATGATGAACGAGTGCGGTGCCTACCCACTGAAAGATATGAACGATATCTCGTGTAGGGCCTCTAAGACTGTATTGGGAGGTGAAAATCACTGATATAGGCAACAGGTTTCAATGTTATCTACGATTATTTCTGAAATGCACACAGATTCAGGGGTGTACTACGCTATACTGGCGCTCAGGATCCCGACCACCAGAATGCCGGCAGCGGGGTGAGCGTAAAAGAGCCCCTTGCAGACTCGCTTCGCTCGCAATACTGCGGGCACAGTGGCGCAACGCTGTTTATTCTCCCTCCAGGGGTGTCGTGGACACCTCAATAGGGAGAATAGTGTCGTTATCACGGCGGTCGGGATCCCGACGCCGGTATGCAGAGCCTCCCCAGATTCAGAGCTATCTGCATGAAGTTGCAGATAGGTGACTGCCAATAGATTGTGCGGTACACGCTTCTGCGTCCACCTAGGAATCAGGCCCAATGTTACTGAGCTTGGATGTGCAACAGCTGCTTGAAGAATGTTTTTAGTACTTTCCATCTTTTAGGTTTCACACTAATTATTTGCTTAGTGAATTTGACATTAATGAACAGAGCTTTGCTGAAGCAGTAATGTTCTGGAAACATCATGCCCGGCCCGCCCGTTACGCGGGGTACGCATATGGGTAAGGCGCCACAGTGAAGAAGGCGCCGGCAGCCTGGATCACGGCACGCTTCTCCTGCCTGCCGTCCTGCGGCTGCGCTGTCCCTCAGTCTGGTCTCCGGCAGTGACGGCGGAGTGTATAACTCAAATCAGGTGCCGGTTCGTTAGCCAATCAGAGCTCGCGGACCGGCGCCTGATTTGAGATATACACGCTGCCGTCACCGCCGGAGACCAGACTGAGAGGCAGGGCAGCAGGCAGGAGAAGCACGCGCTGCACTCTCTACACAGCGGTGAGCAGCACTGTGGGGGCATATCTGTATCTGGCACTGTGGGGTCATGTGTGGCACTATGGGGGCATATTTGGCACATGGCACTGTGGGGGGCATATCTGTATTTGGCACTGTGGGGTCATATCTGGCACTGTGGGCACATGGCACTGTGGGCACATGGCACTGTGGGGTCATATCTGGCACTGTGGGCACATGGCACTGTGGGGCATATCTCTATCTGGGACTGTGGGGTCATATCTGGCACTGTGTGCACATGGCACTGTGGGGTCATATGTGGCACTGTGGGGGCATATCTAGCACTGTGGGCACATGGCAATATCTGTATCTGGCACTGTGGGGTCATATCTGGCACTGTGGGGGCATATCTGGCACTGTGGGCACATGGCACTGTGGGGGTATATCTGTATCTTGGACTGTGGGGTCATATGTGGCACTGTGGGGGCATATCTGGCACTGTGGGGGCATATCTGTATCTGGCACTGTGGGGTCATATGTGGCACTGTGGGGGCATATCTAGCACTGTGGGCACATGGCAATGTGGGGGCATATCTGTATCTGGCACTGTGGGGGCATATCTGGCACTGTGGGCACATGGCACTGTGGGGGCATATCTGTATCTGGCACTGTGGGCACATGGCACTGTGGAGGCATATCTGTATCTGGCACTGTGGGGGCATATGTGGCACTGTGGGGGCATATCTAGCACTGTGGGCACATGGCACCCACTATCTCCCTGTGACCCCAGCCTCCTCAGTCACCCACTATCTCCATCACCTCTGCCACCCAGTCACGCACTTTCTCCCTGTCACTGACAATCTCCCCTTCCTTGTGAGACCACACCTCTTTTAAAATTTGATCCCATCAAGGGGCGCTAAATTCTAAATTCGCTTACCAAAAAAATTAAGCTTGGGCCGGCCCTGGGAAACATTGCTCTTGAGTTGGAAAGTGAAGCTGTACAGGACAGTAGGGCAGCTGGGGGCAAATGCAGGATTTCTGGAGTGGGTTTCCGAATGTTTGCTTTTAGAGTGGTTGTCACCAGCCCATGAAGGATGCATAATTAGCATCTAAAATGCTTATAGTCTGCCCAAAGTGCAGTTTATGTAATACAGTACTTCAGACGGGATGCGTTTGTCATTCTGGCAGTCAGGATGCTGGCGGTCATGTGCCCGACACCGCTCAGGAGAGAGGTGCCGGAATACCGACAGCTGACATCCCGAAGGTCATCAGTGTGGGTATTACGATTAGGGTCTTAGGAAGGAGTAGGGTTAGGCATTAGGGGGGTTAGGGTTAGGCACTAGGGGAGTGGTTAGCTGTAGCCGCCATACCCCTAGATTTAGCCCTAGCTGCCATCAAAGAAGGGTTAGGGGGGAGGGGGGAGGGTTAACCCAGGGCCGGCTCCAGGCCTACTAGCACCCTGAGCGAGAAAATTTAAAAGCGCCCCCCCCCCAACCTCCATGAAAAGAGGGTGTGGCCTCTGGAAAGTGGGCGTGGCCTCATAACTTCATATTATCAAACTATAAATAAATATATTTTCACACCCCCTCTACGCACACAATTATCAGCCTTACACATAACAGCCACAGTAGTGTTCCTTACACTCAATGGCCCTCATTCCGAGTTGTTCGCTCGCTAGCTGCTTTTAGCAGCATTGCACACGCTAGGCCGCCGCCCTCTGGGAGTGTATCTTAGCTTAGCAGAATAGCGAACGAAAGATTAGTAGAATTGCTATTAAAAAATTTCATGCCGTTTCTGAGTAGCTCCAGACCTACTCCTATCTTGCGATCACTGCAGTCAGTTTAGTTCCTGGTTTGACATCACAAACACGCCCTGCGTTCGGCCAGCCACTCCCCCGTTTCTCCAGCCACTCCTGCGTTTTTACCTGGCACGCCTGCGTTTTTTAGCACACTCCCTGAAAACGCTCAGTTACCTCCCAGAAACACCCACTTCCTGTCAATCATACTACGAACACTCGAGCGACTGAAAAACGTAGCTCGAGCTTGGGTAAAACTACAAACTTTTGTGTGAAAGTACTTAGCGCATGCGCATAAATGACGATTTTTCACCTGATCGCTGCAAAAAACGGCAGCGAGCGATCAACTCGGAATGACCACCAATGTCTCCAGTATAGTGTCAGATACACATAATGTCTCCAGTATAGTGCCAGATACACATAATGTCTCCAGTATAGTGCCAGATACACATAATGTGCAGTGCCAGATAGACATGATATGCCCCCCAGCAGTGCCAGCTACACATGACATGCCCCGCAGCAGTGCCAGCTACACATGACATGCCCCGCGGCCGTGCCAGCTACACATGACATGCCCCCAACAGTGCCAGCTACACACAATATGCCCCCCAGCAGTGCCAGCTACACATGATAGTGTTCACTTTTTAGGGCAGGGAGCTGATCACAGGGAGGGCACATTTTTAAGTTAGGAGGGCAAAATGATGTACATACTGCAATGCTTGGTGCTCACCTACCTACATGCCAAAGTATGGACAGTGCCCGCAGCAAAAATTTAGAGGCGTTGCTTCGTGGGGAAGGTGCGTGGCCACATAATAGTGGCAATTCGCATTACACCACACAGTAGTGCAGCTAATACACATTGCACCAGGTAGAACCTCCTATACACTTTGCACCAGGCAGAGCACGTTAGACACTTTGCTCCAGGCAGAGCACGTTAGACACTTTGCGCCAGGCAGAGCATGTTAGACACTTTGCGCCAGGCAGAGCACGTTAGACACTTTGCGCCAGGCAAAGCACGTTAGACACATTGCGCCAGGAAGAGCACTGAGACACATTGTGCCAGGCAGAGCACTGAGACACATTGCGCCAGGTAGAGCACTGAGACACATTGCGCCAGGTAGAGCACTGAGACACATTGCGCCAGGCAAAGCACTGAGACACATTGCGCCAGGTAGAGCACTGAGACACATTGCGCCAGGTAGAGCACTGAGACACATTGCGCCAGGTAGAGCACTGAGACACATTGCGCCAGGTAGAGCACTGAGACACATTGCGCCAGGTAGAGCACTGAGACACATTGCGCCAAGTAGAGCACTGAGACACATTGCGCCAGGTAGAGCACTGAGACACATTGCGCCAGGTAGAGCACTGAGACACATTGCGCCAGGCAGAGCACTGAGACACATAGCGCCAGGTAGAGCACTGAGACATATTGCGCCAGGTAGAGCACTGAGACACATAGCGCCAGGTAGAGCACTGAGACATATTGCGCCAGGTAGAGCACTGAGACACATTGCCTAGCCACAGACGCCTAGCGGGAACACTACATGATATGCTCCTCAGCCGTGCCAGCTACACGTGACATGCCCCCCAGCAGTGCCAGCAACACGTGACATGCCACCCAGCAGTGCCGGCAACACATGACATGCCCCCCAGCAGTGCCAGCAACAAATGACATGCCCCCCAGCAGTGCCAGCAACAAATGACATGCCCCCCAGCAGTGCCAGCTACACGTGACATGCCCCCCAGCAGTGCCAGCTACACGTGACATGCCCCCCAGCAGTGCCAGCTACACGTGACATGCCCCCCCCAGCAGTGCCAGCTACACGTGACATGCCCCCCAGCAGTGCCAGCTACACGTGACATGCCCCCCAGCAGTGCCAGCTACACATGACATGCCCCCCAGCAATGCCAGATACACATGACATGCCCCCAGCAATGCCAGATACATAAATGGCCACAGAGTGCCAGATATGTCCCCACAGTTCCAGATACATAAATGCCTCCACAGTGCCAGATATGCCCCCACAGTGCCAGATACATAAATGCCCCCACTGTGCCAGATACATAAATGCCCCCACTGTGCCAGATACATAAATGCCCCCACAGTGCCAGATAAATAAATGCCCCCACAGTGCCAGATACATAAATGCCCCCACAGTGCCAGATATGCCCCCACAGTGCCAGATACATGAAACCCCGGGATATTATACTGAACCCCTTCAGAGATATGCATTGTAATGATCACGGCAAGCCACTTACCAGATACTCTCTTTGGTGCAATGACTGAGCATTCAGATCCACAAATAACACAGCAGACTTGGTAGGAAAATAAGCTGCCACTGGACATGTGCAGCAGCTCCATTCCGCCCTTTATACTGCATATAGTGGACGCTCGCCAGGCTGTGGGGAAGGGTGGTTTCCGGGCAACTGGAAACACCCCTAGCGTTTGCCTATGGTCAGCTGCACTCTACCACTCTAGAAAAATAGCAGGAGTCGCTGTACCATATGACTAAATCTTATGAATCATTAATGCTATTCGCTGATTGAAGAGTAAGGAGGCGGCTCTTTATACAAAATTAATTTTAAGGGATTCAAATTAAAATTATATTCCCAGTGCAGCTCTAACATATGGACTGAATTTAATTTATCGCATATGTAGAATAATTAATTTAGAGGGTATGCTATGTCTAATTCTTTACAGTTTTACAAACAGATTATTTTTATGAGAAATTTGTGATTTTACATGTAACCAACTTGGGGATGATACTAAAGCCCCATACACACTAGACAAGAAAGTAAAAGATATAATTCAGAAGGAACATTCTCAGCGATATCTTTTACTACAGTATTTCATCTAGTGTTTACACTCAACATCGTTAACGATGCGCGTTAACAACCCCCTCCCTCGTCTAAAGCCGAGGGAGGACCTCAATAATGAGGGCTGCAGCATGGCCCCTGCTCCCCCCCCCCCCCCCCACACACACACACGTCGCTCCCCACGTCATCGCTCCCTTCACGCTGACATCGGCAAGTGTGTATGCACTTGCTGATGCTGACACCCCGCCGGGTCCCTGCCGCAGCCAATATCGCTGGGTAAACACATCGGCTACTGTGTACCCGGCTTAAGATGAACATGTGATTAGTGTAAGCAAGTGAGGGCGATGATGCATTTCAATCGCATTTACACTTACAACTGAAGAGGCATAGTTCAGCTGTAACAGGGTGTTTAATTAGGGTGTATCACTGGAAATGGGAGATACAGATATGTTCTCATACATCTTTGCTGCAGTTGCACCAAACAGCCCCTCTTGGTGTGCCAGGTACCATGAGACTCTGCTAGTGTCTGGTGTCTTTTTTTGCCAATAATGTGTCCTTTTTTTTTTTTCAAAAACACTTTTTATTATTATTTGTTTACATGAAAACAAAAATGACATGCTCAATCTCATACAACATACATGGCTTTATAGGTTGAAGGCATTACACATGTATCAATGCTATCACATATTACCCTTCTTTTTCTTTTCTTTTTTTTTTCTTTTAAACAATCACATTGAGTATTTATGCATATGAATAAGCCTTAAACATAAACATATCTATTATTCAGTGTCTCATCCATTACAAAATCACTCTAAAAGGCCCCTCTACTCCTCATATTTTTACAGCTGAATACTGTATATATCCAATTTTACCTTCTCTATAGATATTGCTGTGATCTATACAAATACTTACACAAAGTGCTTAACTAAACGGATTTTTTTTATATATATATACTGTAATTTCAGATAAGTATATTCTGTATACAGCACGTGAGTAAATTATGCCCAGAGCAACAACAAATGTATCTCTCTATACTTTATACATGTGAGAATTCTATATTATTTTGACTTAAATATTATTTAATTAATCATTTAATGTGATTAGTGTTTCCTTTTTGTTTATAAGTGCAAACTCTACTAATAATAATCAGTGAATGTGTATGTGCTTATCCTTATTTACTATACTTTTTTATATTTTTATTGATAGAGGAAGTGAGATTCCAAATTTCTAATATCCAAAATCAAACAACCACATGATACCATTATAAACATGTTACGTCTTGGTATATTTAACATAATTCCAACCTTTTATGCCACTGCCATTATCAACCTATACTTTCCCCCGTTAGCCACAATAATAATACAATCTTGCTGGTTCCTTAAATTGCCTATTAATATATCATATATACAGCTGATCGCCTCCAAATAAAATATACTCTAGATTGTAGCCTCCACATTGAAATACGAGGACTCAATCCATTTAGACCAAATTCTATTACATTTTATACTAGCATACCTACACATGTATACATAGTGCTCATGTTTAATTGTAGAGTTAATAAGTGCCCATAAAGCAGGGAAATCTGGATCGGCAGAAGCCATACAAGCACTGGCAATAATTACTTTAGCCAATGCACATACGTTTTTTACATAAATCCCATCTGACCGGGCAAAATCCCTGTCTGCAATGGCCCCTAATACCCATAACCTAGGCGCAATAATGCGTCTTAGTCACAATGCAATGTGGCTAGAAAGCAGCAGGAGACTGTGCTGAATACTTTTATATGCGACACTTGTATATCTGTGTGCGACTGAGTCTGAATCTGTATACGAGGTGCTACAATCCAGCGGGCAGTGGCGTAACTAGGGGTCTCGCTTGAGCTCTGATTGGCTCACGAACCGGCACTTCGTTTAACAGACATGCCGGAGACGCAGGAGGGACACAGGAGAGGCGCGCGCTGTGCCCTCCGTGTCCCTCCTTCACAAAACAGCGGGGGTGAGTTGTACCTGGCACTGGGGGAGCATATTTGGCACTGGGGGAGGGGGAGCATATTTGGCACTTGGGGGGGCGTAAGTGGCACTGGGGGAGCATATTTGGCACTGGGGTATATGTGTGCCTGGCACTGTTGGGGGGGCATATTTGGCATTGGGGGCATGTGTGTACCTGGCACTGTGGGGGAATATCTGGCACTGGAGGCATATGTGGCACTGGGAGCACAGCCCTAGCAGCAAACATTACCCCCTAGCAACGAGCATGACACCCAGTGCATAAAACCCCTGGCAACGAGCATGACACCCAGTGCATGGAACCCCTGGCAACGAGCATGACACCCTGAGCATGAAAACCCCTGGCATCGTGCATGGAACCAAGAGCATGAAACCCCTGACAACGAGCAGGTAATTTAAAAGTAATTAGAAGCCTTACTGTAGGACTTAATGTGTAATAGGCATTGTGGTGTGTGGCATAATGTATCACGGACATTGCGGTGTGTGTCATAATGTGTCACAGGCATTATGGTGTGTGGCATACTATATCACGGGCATTGTGGTATGTGGTACAATGTCTCAGGGGCATTGCAGTGTGGCATAATGTATAACGGGCATTGCGGTGTGTGGCATAGGGTATAACGGGCATTGCGGTATGTGTCACAGGCATTACGGTGTGTGGTATACTATATCACGGGCATTGTGGTATGTAGTATAATGTCTCAGGGGCATTGCAGTGTGGCATAATGTATAACGCGCATTGCGGTGTGTGGCATAGGGTATAACGGGCATTGCGGTATGTGTCACAGGCATTACGGTGTGTGGTATACTATATCACGGGCATTGTGGTATGTGGTATAATGTCTCAGGGTCATTGCAGTGTGTGGCATAATGTATC
Organism: Pseudophryne corroboree; assembly: GCF_028390025.1. NCBI lineage: Eukaryota > Metazoa > Chordata > Amphibia > Anura > Myobatrachidae > Pseudophryne > Pseudophryne corroboree. The sequence continues at coordinate 563,792,925 of NC_086444.1, forward strand.
ACGGACATTACGGTGTGTGTCATAATGTGTCACAGGCATGTATGTGCTATAATGTATCGGGCATTGCAGTGTGTGGCATAATGTATCACGAACATTGCAGTGTGTGGCATAATGTATCATGGACATTGCGGTGTGTGTCATAATGTGTCACAGACATTGTATGTGCTATAATGTATCGGGCATTGCAGTGTGTAGCATAATGTATAACGAACGTGCATTGCGATTCCTGTCTCACAAGCATTATGGTGTGTGGCATAATGTGTCGGGGGCATTATGGTGTGTGCATATTGTGTCATGTGCATTATTGTGTGTGGCATAATGTCTAAGGACCATTGCAGTATGTGGCATAATGTATACTGGGCATCAGGGCCGGTGCAAGGTCTCTCTGCACCCTAGGCAAAGCATCAACCCAGTGCCCCCTAACCTGCAACCCTCCTGCAGGAGGTGCATTATGGCTATGAGGAGCCGCCATGGGGGAGCCTCTCGGGAGCCATAGTTACATCCGCCTCCTGTGTGCCTTAACTTGACTTGATGTTACACGTGTCGGCAAAGAGAAAACGCTGAGGCACTATGTGGTACAGCCTGATAGTGGTGGCTGCACCTGGTTAGACCTGCAGGAGCAGGCAGCATAGTGTAAAAAGAGGAGGCCGCATACAGAGACATCTTTAAATTTTTCGCTAGATGAAATGAATTCAGTGGCGCCCTCCAGGGGCTGGCGCCCCTAGGCAGCCGCCTAAAGCTGCCTAATGGTAGAGCCGGCCCTGCTGGGCATTACTATAAGGAGAAAAAATGACAAATAATGTAAGGGGCATGAATAAGGATTATTTCTCTGACGTCCTAGTGGATGCTGGGTACTCCGTAAGGACCATGGGGAATAGACGGACTCCGCAGGAGACTGGGCACTCTTAAAAGAAAGATTAAGTACTATATCTGGTGTGCACTGGCTCCTCCCTCTATGCCCCTCCTCCAGACCTCAGTTAGAATCTGTGCCCGGCCAGAGCTGGATGCACCAAGTGGGCTCTCCTGAGCTTACTAGAAAAGAAAGTATTTGTTAGGTTTTTTATTTTCAGTGAGATCTGCTGGCAACAGACTCACTGCTACGAGGGACTGAGGGGAGAGAAGCAAACCTACCTGCTTGCAGCTAGCTTGTGCTTCTAAGGCTACTGGACACCATTAGCTCCAGAGAGATCGAACACAGGGCCCGACCTCGATCGTCCGTTCCCGGAGCCGCGCCGCCGTCCCCCTTGCAGAGCCAGAAGACGGAAGAACCAGGAGAAAATCGGCGGCTGAAGACTCCGGTCTTCAATAAGGTAGCGCACAGCACTGCAGCTGTGCGCCATTGCTCCCACAGCACACCACACGCTCCGGTCACTGGTGGGTGCAGGGCGCTGGGGGGGGGGCGCCCTGGGCTGCAATAAGTATACCTTTTGGCAAATGTGCACATAATACAGTTATAAACTGTATATGTGCCTAATCCCCCGCCATTAACATTATTAAAAAAGCGGGAGAAGCCCGCCGCGGAGGGGGCGGGGCTATCTCCCTCAGCACACTGGCGCCATTTTCTCTTCACAGCTCCGCTGGAAGGACGCTCCCCGGGCTCTCCCCTGCAGTATACACTACAAGAAGGGTAAAAAAGAGAGGGGGGCACATAAATTTAGGCGCAAAAGGTGATATAAGCAGCTATTGGGGGAAAATTCACTTTGTGTTAGTGTAAATCCCTCTGTTATATAGCGCTCTGGTGTGTGCTGGCATACTCTCTCTCTGTCTCCCCAAAGGACTTTGTGGGGTCCTGTCCTCAGTCAGAGCATTCCCTGTGTGTGTGCGGTGTGTCGGTACGGCTGTGTCGACATGTTTGATGAGGACACTTACGTGGAGGCGGAGCAAGAGCCGATAAGTGTGATGTCGCGCCCTGCGGGGCCGACACCAGAGTGGATGGATATGTGGAAGGTATTAACCGACAGTGTCGACTCCTTGCATAAAAGGTTCGATGACGTAACAGCTTTGGGACAGCCGGCATCTCAGCCCGCGCCTGCCCAGGTGTCTCAGAGGCCATCAGGGGCTCAAAAACGCCCGCTACCTCAGATGGCAGACACAGATGTCGACACGGAGTCTGACTCCAGTGTAGACGAGGATGAGACAAATGTACAGTCCACAAGGGCCATCCGATGCATGATTACGGCAATGAAAAATGTGTTGCACATTTCTGACATTAACCCGGTTACCACTAAAAAGGGTATTATGTTTGGGGAGAAAAAGCAGCCAGTGACTTTTCCCCCATCTGATGAGTAAAATGAATTGTGTGAAGAAGCGTGGTGTTCCCCAGATAAGAAATTAGTGATTTCTAAGAGGTTACTAATGGCGTACCCTTTCCCGCCAACGGACAGGTTACGTTGGGAAACATCCCCTAGGGTGGACAAGGCGCTCACACGCTTATCAAAAAAGGTGGCACTGCCGTCTCAGGATACGGCCGCCTTAAAGGAGCCTGCAGATAGAAAGCAGGAGGCTATCCTGAAGTCTGTGTATACACACTCAGGTACTATACTGAGACCTGCAATTGCTTCAGCATGGATGTGTAGTGCTGCAGCTGCTTGGTCTGATACCCTGTCAGATAACATTGATTCCCTTGACAGGGATACTATTTTGCTAACCATCGAACATATAAAAGACGTCGTCTTATATATGAGGGATGCACAGAGGGACATTTGCCAGCTGGCATCTAGAATTAATGCAATGTCCATTTCTGCCAGGAGAGTATTATGGACTCGGCAGTGGACAGGTGATGCTGATTCTAAAAGGCACATGGAGGTTTTGCCTTATAAGGGTGAGGAATTGTTTGGGGACGGTCTCTCGGACCTCGTATCCACAGCAACAGCTGGGAAGTCGACTTTTTTACCTCAGGTTCCCTCACAGCCTAAGAAAGCACCGTATTATCAAGTACAATCCTTTCGGCCTCAGAAAGGCAAGCGGGTCAGAGGCGCGTCCTTTCTGCCCAGAGGCAGGGGTAGAGGGAAAAAGCTGCACCAGACAGCCAGTTCCCAGGAACAAAAATCCTCCCCTGCTTCCACTAAGTCCACCGCATGACGCTGGGGCTCCACAGGTGGAGCCAGGTGCGGTGGGGGCGCGTCTCCGGAACTTCAGCGACCAGTGGGTTCGCTCACAGGTGGATCTCTGGGTTCTACAAGTGGTATCTCAGGGATACAAGCTGGAGTTCGAGGCGTCTCCCCCTCGCCGTTACCTCATATCAGCCTTGCCAGCTGCTCCCAAGGAAAGGGAGGTAGTACTGGCGGCAATTCACAAGCTGTACCTTCAGCAGGTGATAATCAAAGTTCCCCTCCTTCAACAGGGACGGGGTTACTATTCCAGAATGTTTGTGGTACCGAAACCAGACGGTTCGGTGAGACCCATTCTAAATTTGAAATCCTTGAACACTTATATAAGGAAGTTCAAGTTCAAAATGGAATCGCTCAGGGCGGTTATTGCAAGCCAGGAAGAGGGGGATTTTATGGTGTCACTGGACATCAAGGATGCTTACCTACATGTCCCCATTTACCCACCTCACCAGGAGTACCTCAGGTTTGTGGTACAGGACTGTCATTACCAATTCCAGACGTTGCCGTTTGGTCTGTCCACGGCACCGAGGGTATTTACCAAGGTAATGGCCGAAATGATGATACTCCTTCGAAAGAAGGGAGTTATAATTATTCCGTACTTGGACGATCTCCTTATAAAGGCAAGGTCCAAGGAGCAGTTGTTAGTCGGAGTAGCACTATCTCGGGAAGTGCTACAACAGCACGGCTGGATTCTGAATATCCCAAAGTCGCAGCTGATTCCTACTGTTCTTGGGCATGATTCTGGACACAGAACAGAAGAAGGTGTTTCTCCCGGAGGAGAAGGCCCAGGAATTGTCATCTCTGGTCAGGGACCTCCTGAAACCAAAACAGGTGTCGGTGCATCACTGCACGCGAGTCCTGGGAAAGATGGTAGCTTCTTACAAAGCAATTCCCTTCGGCAGGTTCCATGCAAGGATCTGTCAGTGGGATCTGTTAGACAAGTGGTCCGGATCGCATCTTCAGATGCATCGGTTGATCACCCTGTCCCCGAGGCCAGGGTGTCTCTGCTGTGGTGGCTGCAGAGTGCTCATCTTCTCGAGGGCCGCAGATTCGGCATTCAGGACTGGGTCCTGGTGACCACGGATGCAAGCCTCCGAGGTTGGGGGGCAGTCACACAGGGAAGAAACTTCCAAGGACAGTGGTCGAGTCAGGAGACTTCCCTACACATAAATATTCTGGAACTAAGGGCCATTTACAACAATGCCCTGAGTCAAGCAGAACCCCTGCTTCAAAACCAACCGGTGCTGATTCAGTCAGACAATATCACGGCGGTCGCCCATGTAAACCGACAGGGCGGCACAAGAAGCAGGATGGCGATGGCAGAAGCCACAAAGATTCTTCGATGGGCGGAGAATCACGTGCTAGCACTGTCAGCGGTGTTCATTCCGGGAGTGGACAACTGGGAAGCAGACTTCCTCAGCAGGCACGACCTCCACCCGGGAGAGTGGGGACTTCATCCAGAAGTCTTCAAGCTGATTGTAAATCGTTGGGAAAGGCCACAGGTGGACATGATGGCGTCCCGCCTCAACAAAATGCTAAAAAGATATTGCGCCAGGTCAAGGGACCCTCAGGTCGATAGCTGTGGACGCTCTAGTGACACCGTGGGTGTACCAGTGGGTTCCCTCCTCTTCCTCTCATACCAAAGGTACTGAGGATAATAAGAAAGAGAGGAGTAAGAACTATACTCATTGTTCCGGATTGGCCAAGAAGAACTTGGTACCCGGAACTACAAGAAATGATCTCAGAGGACCCTTGGCCTCTGCCGCTCCGACAGGACCTGCTACAGCAGGGGCCCTGTCTGTTCCAAGACTTACCGCGGCTGCGTTTGACGGCATGGCGGTTGAACGCCGGATCCTAATGGAAAAGGGCATTCCAGATGAAGTCATTCCTACGCTGATAAAAGCTAGGAAGGATGTGACAGCAAATCATTATCACCGCATATGGCGAAAATATGTTGCTTGGTGTGAGGCCAGGAAGGCCCCAACAGAGGAATTTCAGCTGGGTCGATTTCTGCACTTCCTACAGTCAGGAGTGACTATGGGCCTAAAATTGGGATCCATTAAAGTCCAGATTTCAGCCCTGTCTATTTTCTTTCAAAAAGAACTGGCTTCACTGCCTGAAGTTCAGACGTTTGTTAAGGGAGTGCTGCATATTCAGCCCCCTTTTGTGCCTCCAGTGGCACCTTGGGATCTCAACGTTGTGTTGGATTTCCTAAAATCACATTGGTTTGAGCCACTTCAGACCGTGGAGTTGAAGTATCTCACGTGTAAGGTAGTCATGCTGTTGGCCTTGGCCTCAGCTAGGCGTGTGTCAGAAATGGCGGCTTTGTCCTGTAAAAGCCCATATCTGATTTTCCATATGGACAGGGCAGAATTGAGGACTCGTCCCCAATTTCTCCCAAAGGTGGTACCAGCGTTTCATTTGAACCAACCTATTGTGGTGCCTGCGGCTACTCGGGACTTGGAGGATTCCAAGTTGCTGGACGTAGTCCGGGCCCTGAAAATCTATGTTTCCAGGACGGCTAGAGTCAGAAAAACTGACTCGCTGTTTATCCTGCATGCACCCAACAAGCTGGGTGCTCCTGCTTCAAAGCAGACTATTGCTCGCTGGATCTGTAGCACGATTCAACTTGCACATTCTGCGGCTGGACTGTCGCATCCTAAATCAGTAAAAGCCCATTCCACGAGGAAGGTGGGCTCTTCTTGGGCGGCTGCCCGAGGGGTCTCGGCTTTACAACTTTGCCGAGCTGCTACTTGGTCGGGATCAAACACTTTTGCAAAATTCTACAAGTTTGATACCCTGGCTGAGGAGGACCTTGAGTTTGCTCATTCGGTGCTGCAGAGTCATCCGCACTCTCCCGCCCGTTTGGGAGCTTTGGTATAATCCCCATGGTCCTTACGGAGTACCCAGCATCCACTAGGACGTCAGAGAAAATAAGAATTTACTCACCGGTAATTCTATTTCTCGTAGTCCGTAGTGGATGCTGGGAGCCCGTCCCAAGTGCGGACTTTCTGCAATACATGTATATAGTTATTGCTTAACTATAGGGTTATTGTTATGAGCCATCTGTTGAATGAGGCTCAGTTGTTGTTCATACGGTTAACTGGGTATAGTAATCACAAGTTGTACGGTGTGATTGGTGTGGCTGGTATGAGTCTTACCCTGGATTCCAAATCCTTTCCTAGTAATGTCAGCTCTTCCGGGCACCGTTTCCCTAACTGAGGTCTGGAGGAGGGGCATAGAGGGAGGAGCCAGTGCACACCAGATATAGTACCTAATCTTTCTTTTAAGAGTGCCCAGTCTCCTGCAGAGCCCGTCTATTCCCCATGGTCCTTACGGAGTACCCAGCATCCACTACGGACTACGAGAAATAGAATTACCGGTGAGTAAATTCTTATTTTTTCTTTCCTGTGGTGGCCAACGTATGGGCGTCCAGGTTGCAAAACTGGGGTATAAGGTAGTCTTTTCCTTCAATACCACGCCCCTTTATGCAAAGCCACGCCCATTTCAACAAAGCCATGCCCTTTTTTTGCAACGCTTCATATTCAGATTCATCGCTTTTCTAGTGCCAATTATGACGTTAGGCGCACCGCACGGCACCTGTAGCGGCTCTTGCGACGGCGGCGGTGGCGCCGCGGGCAAAAAGCCTGCTTTCCCGTGGCAAGAGCCGCTACTGTCAGCTGATGCCTGTGAGAGCCGGGCAGTCAAGCACTGTGCCTGGAGGCTGAGCTACTCAGTAAGCCGGGTCTCTCTGTGCGGCAAGACCGGTCCTTCTGGCATTTGCCAGAAGTGCCAGATGGGCAGTACTGCCCTAGTGTACACTAAAGGGCCTGATTCAGAGATGGATGGTATAGCTATAGCCACTGCGTCTTTGAACGCTGTGACTGTGCTAAAATATACAAAAGCAGCAGGAGGCTTCTGTAATAGAAATGCATGCTTTTGTGATCTGCTGCTGTACCTGAAGACGCAGCATTGGATCATCTGTGTGGACATAAGTTATCTGAGTAACCCTAAGGTTATTCAGGATGACCGGGAAATTCACACTACTAAAGCCAGTGAAGCTGGCTTCAGCACGCCCACAAAATGAGACTGGCACACCCCATTTTCTGTAACGCTGCCTGTCGCAGTCCTCAAACACAAGCATCATGTCAGTCATACTTCGGCATTTGGGGCACTGCAAGTGTCATTACAGCCCCAGATCTGCACATACACATATCCAAAAAATCAGAGATGTACGTAAACATTGAGTTTACGTACGTTTCTTAATTAGGCTATCAGTCAGTAAATGCATGTGCAATTACATCATTGTGTAAGAAAAGTGATGGCACTCTCATCCTTCAGTATGTGTACTTCTCTTTGCTTAGGACAGATATTGGACACAGTTCTTGTACTGGTTAAACTGATACTTTATATTTCCCACTACTGTATATTCCCATGCTAGGCATTTCAGGGATTCTGTTGTTTAAAACATTACAGAATGTTCTCCATTCTTATGTGGATGTCATTTACAATAGCATTGCTATCTAAGTGTTAAATTCCAGAATGTCTATGTGTGCAGTTTTGTCTTCTGTTCTAATCTGTGCAGCTACTTGTAAATCTGTTGTTCCAATGACGTGCTCTGTATACAGTATATAGACCAGGCTCCTTGTATCGTTTTAGATTGGTAAGAGAAATGCATGAATGGCACTCTCAGTAAAACAGTTCAGTTTGTTAAACAGCTAGATACAAAAATACAGATGTCATGTTTTTTCTTCCATATAATTTACACTGGTCAGCGTTGTAATTACTATGTACTCTCAGTCAGTGTTATAGAACTCCTTCCACTGTGCTATAAATAGAATTTTGCGTTGCATGTTTATTGGAAACTTCACACTCCTGTCATTATGTCTGTTATTGTCATTCATCCAGTAATAAACGGCAGCCCTACAAGTCTACCTTATTACTTATTTCAGTGCTCACCATTGATCTAATTATATGTGTTTTCTGGTTATAATGTCCTTGTGCAAATACAATCCAGAATGCGTCTGACCAACAGGAAGAATTTTAAGAAACCTCATCTGCCAAGAAAAACTTTCCATTAAGTAAAAAAAAAGGGCCAGATTTTGAATTTCAACATATTTAAGGAAAATATACTTCTGTAAACATTTATTCATTGTATTTTTAGCTCTCAGTCCAGTGAACAAAGGGCCTAATTCAGACCTGATCGCTGGGCTGCTAATTTTGCTGTCATGCGTTCAGATAGTCACCGCCCAAGGGGAGTGTAAATTTGCCTGTGCAACTGTGCGATCGCATATGTACGCCGTGCTACAAAAGTCCCTCAGTCAGCGGACAGCTGCTAATCCGTTCGCACCTCACTCACCATCGAATGTTTTTACCACTGTGTGCAGTCTGTGCGCAGCCCTGGACTTACTCCTACAGTGCGATGAGAACAGGCTGATCGGGTCCGGAGCGGACACACACCTTCCCTGAAAACACTTGGAAACATCTGTGTTTTCCCTGACTTTCCCAGAAAACGGTCAGTTACCACCCACAAACGTCCGCTTCCTGTCAATCAGCTTGCAAACGGCCGTGCAAATGAAATTTTCTCACCAGCCCGTCGCTGTTCGGCGATGCCTGTTGCTTTGGCGACGGACATGCGCATTGCGGTGCATATGCATGCGCTGTATATCGATAATCGCCCGCTGTACGAAAACACACAGCTGCGTTCAGGTCTGAATCGAGCCCAAAATGTGGTAACCCTGCCTCTTGGAGTCACTGGGCCTAATTCAGACTGGATCGCTGCGTGTGAGCACCCTAGGATAATAACAGCATCTCTGGGCTGCAATTGGAGCGGGAGGGTCATGCCAACTGCGTTTGGGCGGGTGCGGCCCAGACAATGCTGGCGTGTCTGGACCACTGGGGGGTGGGCCTGGTCACGGCAGCTGCGTGACATCACACACAGCCACTGCGACCTGGGACGCGCCGGGTAGCGGCCTGCAAGCGCGCAGAAGCTGTGCTGGCAGGAAGCTACTCGCCAGGTGCAAAAGCCGCCATGCAATACTTTTGCACCTGTGCTGGGGGGGTTAGGCCTGACATGTGGGACGGACTAACCCTGTGCTGGGCGTCCCCCCGCATGTCAGAGTAAATGATCGTAGATGTGCTTAATTTAGCACATCTACAATCATATCTGAATTACCCCCACTATGTCTTAAAGATTAGTTATGTCTGGGTAGGCACCATGGCTCTTCAACATCAGAATGGATACAGGTATCTCCTTAACGCCACCATACAACAAGTTGCTGCAATATCCCGATCCCCTGACGGGTTGAAGAATAGGGGGAATGGACTTTAGATGTATGGGAGCCTTTAGGTGAGACAAAGAGCACGTGGATAGAAAAGTTGACAATAATTAACAGTAAGCTTGTCCTCACCAAGAAAGAGCCTGTTTCAGAGGTGCACATAGGTCATGCGCAGCTTGAGATTTCTCATGGATTCAAGTGCGAAAATATACAAATGCAAGGTTAAGCATTCCCCTTGAGCACTACCACGCAATGGACTTTGCAAGCCCTGCAATGCGTATTTTTCATATCAGAGCAGTGCGCTGGTCTACCCGATATTTCCACCATCGTTGCACCATTGTTCTCAACATCAACTCCTCGAACAGCCCCTGGCTGGTGCAGTTGCCGTTGTAACTTTCTTGCTGCAACACACCCATGACAATCCCATGACATGCCTATGACATCTCTTTATGCAAAGACTAGAGGTCACCACCCAGTCTCCACCTTGAACCGCCCATGGATCACAGAAGCTATCTCAAGTAATAGTATCGCATACTCCATGGCACACTTTGGTTTGCGCAGCTACTAGACTTTTTGTGCATGCGCAGTAGCAAGCTGAGCAACCATTGGTACTTGCCTACACCTCTCAATCAGACCCAAGTCCTGCATTTTGGAAAATGTTATCTCATATGAAAAATAACATATAAGATATCTTATTAAGTTATTTATTCAACAAAGCTAAGCTCAACTACTAAAGTCATGTGTGCAGAGGTGTCACCTACCAAGCTTAGTGTGGGAGGGGGTGTAGCGTTGCATCCCAACCCCTGTTTTTTGTCACTCTGGGGGTCGTACACTGTGACAGGAGCAAGGTGCTGCAGGTGATGCTACAATGCAGCACCCATCTCTTGTCAATGAGCAGTAGCCGGCATTTTGGTGTCACCCCTCGGTGGATGACAAATGGGTGTGGGCCGCACCCCCCTCGTAACTCCATTGTATGTGTGAAAAAGTAATTATGTCCCAGGATCAGAGGCTGATTTAGATCTCATGGGGCCCTAAGCAAGACACCGATTTGGGGCCCCCCTTCCTTAAACAATCCATAGCACTATACGGATGGCTGGCGTTCATGTAAGTGATCATTTATTGGCAGACTGAGCATGTGCAGCAATAGCACTGTGCATGTGTCAATGTGTCTTTGCGATCTCGCTCACAGTGAAGGGTGTGTGTGCTTCACTGTGCTTACAAGTATCTGCTTACAAGTAACTGTCAATAGGCTCATACATGAGGCCGCTAAATGTTGATGAGGCTTACCTGACGTAGTGGATGACGGGGAGAGCCAGTGAGTGACAGGGAGAGGGTGACGAGAGAGAGAGGGTGATGGGGAGATAGGGACACAGAGGAAAGGTAGAGGGTGAGGCACTGGATGACAGGGAGGGAGTGGGAGACGTATTGGCAGAGAATGACAGCGGGAGGCAGTGGGTGACAGTGAGAGGCAGTAAGTGATGCTAGGGAATGGGTGACGGGGAGACGGTGATTAAGGGGATAGGGGGTGAGGCAGTGGGAGACTGGGGAGCAGCATATGACAGCTGTGTGCCCCTCAGCCACGGGCAGTTTGGGAATGGGGGCGATCAGTATGGTATCATTCTCCCAGCATCCACCGTAGCCCTGCACACAGAAGTGTGTGCTGGTCTGGGGACACAAGTTGCTGTGCTGCCACTGACAGGCAAGGGGGAAGGGGGGGGGGGGGGTTATTAGTACCCGCTTCTACCCCTCCTATCAGTGCCCCTGCTCACTTTTCTACCCGATTGCTCTGTGCCCCCCTCTCTCTGTACACTGTATTTTGTGCCCCCTCTCAGCTTCCTACATCCCCTGCCCAGGGGACACAGATGCCTACACCCCCGACCCCTCCAGTACCCAGCTAACAGATTCCTACACCCTCTGCCCTCCCAGTGCCCAGGTGACACTGGTGCCTTCACCCATAGCCGTAACTACATGTGGGCCAATGGTGCGTTGCTCATAGTGCAGCCGCTGATCCACACACGTCACACAGGGCCGCTCCGCACAAGAGAAATGACAAGCTGCAGCGCCGTGATATAGATTGGCTGCCGGGCACTGTAGCTTGTTGTCTCCATGCTGTGCTCTCCCCTGCTGGTGCTATTACAGGATGGAGTAGCTGCTCCCCCGCTCGCCACCCCCCGTCTCACGGCACCGGCATCTAGGAGCAGAGAGGTGACTCCCCGCCTCCATGCTGTGGGCTCACAGGAAGAGTGGCAGCTCCCCCGACGGCAGACAAGTCTCTCCCTCCCTTTCTGTCTCTGTCTCTCTCTATCTCCCCCCTCTCTCCTTCTCTATCTCTGCCTTATGTGTTAAAGAAAGATAACTGCCTGTCTAATGTGTAAAAATGGGGGACTCTGCCTGTCTAATGTGTATAAATGGGTTCTCTGCCTGTCTAATGTGGAAAAAAGGGGGGCTACCTGCCTAATGTGTAAAAAGAGGGTCTGCCTGTCTAATATGTAAAAAGGGGGACTCTTCCTGCCTAATGTGTAAAAAGAGGGTCTGCCTGTCTAATGTGTAAAAATGGGGATTCTGCCTGTCTAATGTGTAAAAAGGGGGACTGCCTGTCTAATGTGCAAAAAAGGGGGGACTCTGCCTGCCTAATGTGTAATGTGTAAAATAGGGGGACTCTGCCTGCCTAATGTGTAAAATAGGGGGACTCTGCCTGTGTAATGTGTAAAAAGAGGGTCTGCCTGTCTAATGTGTAAAAATGGGGATTCTGCCTGTCTAATGTGTAAAAAGGGGGACTGCCTGTCTAATGTGCAAAAAAGGGGGGACTCTGCCTGCCTAATGTGTAATGTGTAAAATAGGGGGACTCTGCCTGTCTAATGTGTAAAAAGGGGGACTGCCTGTCTAATGTGCAAAAAAGGGGGGACTCTGCCTGCCTAATGTGTAATGTGTAAAAAGAGGGACTCTGCCTGCCTACAGCGCGCACTGGCACCATTTTGTATAGGGGGGGGGGGGGCACTGATGCTGTGTCTTGCACACAGCACTAAAATGTCTAATAACGGCACTGCCTACACCCCCAGCACCCCTCTGCCCAGGTGACACAGCTGGTTAATACCTCAGAATCCCTGGTCAGCAGGATCCCACACCCGTGACCTTGTCACCGATGTCCTTCTTGTGGGATCACACATGTCTCCGCTGGCTGCCTCACAGCTGGCAGCAGCAACTCCTAGAGCACCAAAGCCCTGACTGACCTGTGGCTGTGTACATAGAGGGCCAAGTCAGCAGCAGCCGGGGTGTCGTCTGGGAAGGGGGGCAGGTACTGGCGGGGGATGTTGCGGACTCCAGCGTCATTTACTTAAAACTGTGCACAAGTGCCGGTTCAAAGGTCATGGCTTTCTGAAGAGCCCCGCCGGGTTCTAGTGCCCACTGGCTACTGCCGGAATGTACCTCTGATGTGGACCATATGTACAGTATATTAAAAAAAATCAAAATTGACAGGTGGCCCCAGAAGTGCGTCGGCACTATTAAGCAAGCCCACCTCTTGCGGTCTGCCAGAAATGCTTTGTTTCAGCTGGGCCCTGTCAGTGGGCCCCCTGGGAACCGCCAGGCACTATGCACCCGCTTTGGATGCATAGTAGTAAATCCGCCACTGCCCAGGATTCAGGGGTAGAGTTACTAAAACTTCTAAATGAGACAAGTTATGGTGTTGGCCAGAGCAACCAATCAGATTGTAGCTGTCATTTCTCTATTGCATTCTAGAAAGTGATAAGCAGAATTTGATTAGTTGCTATGGGCAGCACCACCACTTGTCTCTTTTAGAAGCTTTAGTAAATCTACCTCTCACTATCTTAAAGTACAATCTGTAGCTGCAATAAATGTAAATAGTTATCTGTATGAGTTTATCAGTCTCATATCATATTTGAGGATTCTGTATTATTTGAGCATGCTTAGCCCACTCCTCCCTATAGCAATGCTTATGTTCATTGATGTTTGCATTTATTTATTTATACGCTGCTTTTTTTATGTCTTTACATATAATTTCAGTATGCGGTCAGCATATCGATCGTCGTGATCCAGACTGGACTTTTACTTGGTCATCCCAAAACTTGATTTTTTTATTTTTCAGCCACTGACAGTGACGTAACTGGAAATTTTTCTCCCCCAAGCCAAAAAATTCTCTGCCGCGCCCCCCCCCCCCCATAATTGGTACTAGTGAAGCGCTGAATCTGCGCGTGCCGCAAAAAAGGGTGTGGCTTTGTTGGAATTGTCGTGGCTTCGCATAAAGGGGTGTGGCATTGTAGGAAAAGACTACCTTATACCCCAGTTTTGCAACCTGCACGCCCAGATGTTGGCCACCACAGGAAAGAAAAATAATCCTTATTCATGCCCCTTACATTATTTGTCATTTTTCCTCCTTATAGTAATGCCCAGTATACATTATGCCACATACTGCAATGGCCTTAGCCATTATGCCAGACACAATAATGCACATGACACAATATGCACACACCATAATGCCCACGACACATTATGCCACACACCGTAATGCCTGTGACACATTATGCCACACACCGTAATGCCTGTGACACATTATGACAGGAATCGCAATGCCCGTTATACATTATGCTACACACTGCAATGCCCCTGATACATTATAGCACATACAATGCCTGTGACACATTATGACACACACCGCAATGACCCTGATACATTATACCACATACCACAATGCCCGTGATGTAGTATACCACACACCGTAATGCCTGACACATTATGCCACACACCGCAATGCCCGTTATACATTATGCCACACTGCAATGACCCTGAGACATTATACCACATACCACAATGCCCGTGATATAGTATGCCACACACCGTAATGCCTGTGACGCATTATGACACACACCGCAATGTCCGTGATACATTATGCCACACACCGCTATGCCCATTACACATTAAATCCTACAGTAAGGCTTCTAATTACTTTTAAATTACCTGCTCGTTGCCAGGGGTTTCATGCTCTTGGTTCCATGCATGGTGCCAGGGGTTTTCATGCTCAGGTTGTCATGCTCGTTGCCAGGGGTTTCATGCACTGGGTGTCATGCTCGTTTCCAGGGGTTTCATGCTCTTGGTTCCATGCACGGTGCCAGGGGTTTTCATGCTCAGGGTGTCATGCTCGTTGCCAGGGGTTTCATGCACTGGGTGTCATGCTCGTTGCTAGGGGGTAACGCTTGTTGCTAGGGCTGTGCTCCCAGTGCCACATATGCCCCCAGTGCCAGATATTCCCCCACAGTGCCAGGTACACACATGCCCCCAGTGCCAAATATAGCCCCCCCCCATGTGCCAGGTACACATATACCCCCCAGTGCCACATATGTCCCCCCCAGTGCCAAATATGCTCTCCCTCCCCCAGTGCCAGATATACTCCCCCAGTGGCAGGTACAACTCTAACCCCCACCCCCTGCTCCCCGCTCCCCCGCTGCTGTGAAGGAGGGACAAGGAGGGCACAGCGCGCGCCTCTCCTGTGTCCCTCCTGCGTCTCCGGCGGGTCTATTAAATGAAGTGCCGGTACGTGAGCCAATCAGAGCTCACGAATGGGTACTTCATTTAATAGACCCGCCGGAGAAGCAGGAAGGACACAGGAGAGGCGCGCGCTGTGCCCTCCTTCACAGCAGCGGAGGGCGAGGAGACAGCTGATTGACATGCGGATGGCTTGTCCGCATGTCAATCTGCGCTAAATCAGTGGCTGCGCCCCCCGCAGCATTGCGCCTCCAAGCCACCGCGAGGGCTGCGGGGGCAGTAGTTACGCCACTGGCCACTGAGCTATAAACATGCTGGTGTGCTTAGACTACATGTTGCAAGATCCAATTGTCAGACAGAGGGCTTCCTGCTTTCCCCTAAAATACTCCTGTATAAATGAAAATGTTTAATCCAAACCAGGTATTGTGCATTAAGACAAAATAACTCCACTTCACACTGTTACGGAAGTCTTGTGTTTTATTTTGTTGCCACTTTACAAGTCTACAGCAAATTGCAGGGTTTTTGACTGGTGTATTTTCTCTTACGTCCTGGAGGATGCTGGGGGCTCCAAAAGAACCATGGGGTATAGACGGATCCGCAGGAGCTTGGGCACACTATAAAGACTTAAACTGGGTGTGAACTGGCTCCTCCCTCTATGCCCCTCCTCCAGACCTCAGTTAGACTCTGTGCCCAGGAGTGAATGGACACACAGTAGGGGAGCACTACTGAGTTTCTCTGGAAAGACTTTATGTTAGGTTTTTTATTTTCAGGTAGACCTGCTGGCTACAGGCTCCCTGCAGCGTGGGAGTGAGGGGGGGAGAAGCAGGACCTACTTCTTCTTAGTTCAAGGGCTCTGCTTCTCGGCTACTGGACACAGGGCCGGTGCTAGGGTGTTCGGCGCCCCCCTGCAAACTATAAATTTGCGCCCTCCCATATTCCTTTGGCGCGTGCCGGGAAAAGGGGTGTGGTCTCACAAGTAAGGGGCATGGCCACACAATAGTACCCCCATTTAAAATGACGCCACAATGTAGCACAATCTTATTAATCTTATACGTAATGCCCCACCCGTAGTAGTAGCGTCCTTATATGTAATGCACCCCAGTAATAGTAGCATACTTATACATAATGCCCCCCAGTAGTAGTAGTAGTGTCCTTATACATAATGCCCCCCAGTAGTAGTAGTAGTGTCCTTATACATAATGCCCCCCCAGTAGTAGTAGCGTCCTTATACATAATGTCCCCCAGTAGTAGTGGTGTCCTTATACATAATGCCCCCCCAGTAGTAGTAGCATCCTTACACATAATCCCCCCCAGTAGTAGTAGCATCCTTATACATAATGCCCCCCCCCCGTAGTAGTAGTGTCCTTATACATAATGCCCCCCAGTAGTAGTAGCGTCCTTATACGTAGTGCACCCCCAGTAGTAGTAGCATCCTTATACGTAATACCCCCCCAGTAGTAGTAGCGTCCTTATACGTAGTGCACCCCCAGTAGTAGAAGCGTCCTTATACGTAATTCCCCCCTAGAAGTAGTAGCGTCCTTATACGTAATGCCCCCCCAGTAGTAGTAGTGTCCTTATACGTAGTGCACCCCCAGTAGTAGTAGTGTCCTTATACGTAGTGCACCCCCAGTAGTAGTAGCGTCCTTATACGTAATGTCCCCCCAGTAGTAGTAGCGGCCTTATACGTAATGCCCTCCGAGTAGTAGTAGCGTTCTTATACGTAATGCGCCCCCAGTAGTAGTACCGTCCTTATACATAATGCTCCGCGCAGTAGTAGCATCCTTATACGTAATGCCCTCCCCCCAGTAGTAGCATTGTTATACATAATGCCCTGCCAGTAATAGTAGCGTCCTTATACATAATGCCCCCAAGTAGTAGTATCGTCCTTATACGTAATGCCCCCCCCCCCCCAGTAGTAGTAGCGTCCTTATACGTAGTGCACCCCAGTAGTAGTATCGTCCTTATACATAATGCCCCCCCCCAGTAGTAGTAGCGTACTTATACGTAATGCCCCCCAAAGTAGTAGTAGCGTTCTTACATGTAATGGCCCCCCCCAGTAGTAGCGTCGTTATACGTAATGCCCCCCCAGTAGTAGCATCCATAAAGCGCGCGCACAGACATACCTCACACACACAGTTCACACATATATACACACACATACACACTCACCATATACACACACACACACACACTTCTCTCTCACCCTCCACTTACCTAAGCCAGTCTCCCTCTGTACAGCAGCCTGGTCCGTGTAGCTCCGCCCCCTTCTGGCCCATTTAGCCACGCCCCTTCCGTCCCGTGTAGCTCCGCCCCCTTCTGTCCCGTACTCGGCGCTGTCACACAGCACAGGTGAGGGGAGGGGGGGGAGGGAGGAGGCTTTTCATGAAGAAGGTGCCCGCTGCCAGTGCCTGTCATACAGTGACAGACACAGCACTGGCAGCAGCAGCAGCAGGAGGGGGGACAGGACGGCGCGGCAGGGAAGGGATGCAGAGCAGGGGAAGCGCCTATCCGTCCCAGCGCCTCCCTGCACTGCATCCCTTCGCTGAGCGGGTAGCGCCGGGCCTGACTGGACACCATTAGCTCCAGAGGGTTCGATCACTTGGTGCGCCTAGCTGCTTGTTCCCGGAGCCGCGCCGTCAACCCCCTCACAGAAGACAGAAGCCGAGTGAGTATTAGAAGAACAGGAGACTTCAGGACGGCAGAAGACTTCAGTAACGCTGCGCTCCATGCTCCCACACACCAACGCACTCACAGGGTGCAGGGCGCTGGGGGGGAGCGCCCTGGGCAGCAAGTTACTGATTTTTTCAAACAAGGCTGGCATTAAAAGGCTTTCTCGGTGCCTCAGCACCGTGTCCCATACCCCCGCCAGCATAGCGCATCAGCCGCGCCAGTGACTCCCGCGCCGACGGCTCATGAGGGTGCAGGGCTCAGGGGGGGGCGCCCTGGGCAGCATGTTCTACACTGGTTTCAGATGTGAACTATATATATTAGGGTAGTCCGGGTCCCGTCCCCCGCCAGCATGAAGCAGCGCTGCGCGCCACTTCTCCCGCACTGTAGGCTCACAAGGGTGCAGGGCGCAGGGGGGGGGGCACCCTGGGCTGCATGATAAACACTGTTTTAACGGTGTGGACCTTATATACAGTGTGTAGACACTGTATAAGGTTCCCCGCTGGGAAAGAGAAGGCATATTTTAGCGGGCTGAAGCGTCGAGAAGGGGCGGGGCTTCACCCTTACAACTTTTTCAGCGCCATTTTCCTCCATGTCCCCGCCGTTGTTCAATCGTGAGGGGGGCACAGTGTTTAGATTATAACACTTAGGGGCTTAAATGGCAGTATACCATGTACCCTGGGTTTCCCTGGTCAGAATGTCACTATACCTTTTTACTCGACACATGTCGACAGGATTCAGTATTCTGTCACTAAAGAGAGATCGCTGTCGGCTTCATTGACGCCTATTGGTCCTTGAAGCAGTTTATGCAGTGTCAGCAAGTCGGTAGTTGGTTACTTGGCTAAAGGGAACACTATTTGGGTGACACAGTTGTATGCGGGCAATCCCTGTCGGCACCAACTGTTTTTACTGAGAGTAACTCAACAGGCTGTAACTGCCTTAAATCAGCATGTATGTATATATATGTATTTGTATATATATGTTTGGTACAGTTCCTTGGGCATGTAACTCAAGCACTGATATGGTAGTAGGTGGGAGAGTCGTAGAAAGTTTATTTAGGTATTTTGTACTCGGACCTCACGGGGTCGCCAGATGGTTATTTACCTGGTTACTACTCCCGGTTTGTCAACAAATTCTGGGGTTTCTGTCGACCATATGGTTTCCTGTCTAATCTACAACTGGGGCATGTCAGCACACAGTCATACACATACAGTACACAATTCTGTCACTAAGGACCCTACGGTTCGAGACAATCCACTTATATGTATGTTATATATATATGTATAGGGGATACGTGTGTATTTGTGTATTACATTATGTTTTCTAATGTCGACTGAAGTAAAGTATTCTTTTTCATGTGCTGGTCGCTCTGTTGACAAAGCTCTAGGTCGGCCGTGACGAGTTGGTATCACATCATATCAAGGAGTCCGAAGGTTTATTCTTTTCCTACCACGGATAGAATACTGGCCCTGTCTCAAAGGATCGTATACAGGAAAGCTAAGTGATATTTTATTTCTATACTGTGGGCTTATTTGCGTTACATGCACATGAGAGAGTGTTTGGTTTCGGTAAGTCTTCAGATAGATTTACCCTAAAGAGAGAGGGGAGCTTCCTTATGTTGGTTTTCCTCTATTACATTGCGGCAGGCTGTCGTTTGAATGCAGGATGTGTGACCGGGGGAATGCTGAGGCTGACTCCGAGAGTCACTGGAGTTTTTCCCTGGGACGGTGTACCGCTGTTTGGGGATGCCTCAGTTCAGTCAATCTCTGTGGATATTCCTGGTAAGTCTAACTTCGGGGGTTAGATTCCCTCACAATGGTTGGTGACGCATTCTTTTGTGGGATGCAGTCATTTTAATCGGTTACAGTTCTTTTTTTCTCCTTTTCTGTACAGCCTGTGGAAGGTGAACAGGTAAGAGGTCTGCAACCTTGTTAGGTTCGCAGAAGAGGAGGTTGTTTCTGTTTTTTACCACATACACCACATGTCGCAGAGTCTATATGGCGGGACCCCGCTTCGGTGAGGACTCAGTTACTACTTTCAGTTAGTCTAGGAATGGACTATGACCGGTGAGTTACTTATAGAATCCAAAGGGGGACATTCTGGTATTACAGATGTTTCCCCTCACTGATTTTCAAATGGATATTGCCGTTTCCCCTCTGGAAGGGGAGGTAGTACGCGACGCCATACCAGAGGTGCGTCAGGTTCAGGGCCTTGTCCTCCTGTCCCGGTTAAAAAAATATATATATATTTTTTTTTACATGCGTTGTTCTACGCATTCAGATTACCTGGAGGAATAGCCAGGATTGTCTTTGACTTTTCACTGGAGTGATGGTTGTATGATGGTTTTCTTGCAATAGTAAGAGCCATTGTTATTCGGTACTCAGATGTTCGCCTGCTTGAGGCGAGGTCAAGAAACAAGTGGTGCAAATCGTTATTTCTCTCTGACTGTTCTTCAACACAGGGAAGGGCTGTTGTTCCCAACGTCACAGATGTCGGAAGGAGGGCTGAGGATCCTGAGTCGGATCAGATTTGCAGTGCCACTCCATCAATATGTTCTGTTGATGAAGAAGTTGGGTGCAGCCTAAGAGGCCTTTTCGGTGAGCAGGTCGAATGCCAGAGTGGTTTTCACAGGACCTGTTGGGAATGTGATCCGGGTCTCACCGGCACTTGCACCGGAATATAATTCTAATGGCCAGGATATCGCTCCTGGGGTGTCTGCTCAGTTCTCGCCTCCTAGAAGAACGAAGGTTCGGGATCCAGGATTAGATCCTGGTGTCCATGTATGCAGATCGCTGAGGCTGGGGAGCAGTCCTTGCAAGGAAAGTATTTCCAGAGGAAAAGGTCAAGCTGCGAAGTTTGTCTACAATAAGCTTTCTTGAAGTAAGAGCTTTTTCAATGAACTATTCTTCGTGATCTGCCCGGGTTAATCTGTCGGACGACTTGACAGCAGTGGCGTAAGTAAGCCGCTAGGGCGGAACAAGGAGCAAAGCGGCAATGGCAGGAGCTTAAATAGTTTTCTGCTGGGTGAAAAGACTGGTAAAGTCTTAGTTCCGGACGTAAACGTCGGAGAAATAGATTTCCTCTGCATACGCAGTCTCCATCCGGGAGACATACTGTCACCATCGAGAAGTTTTACAGAAGTGACGAATCTTCGAGGAGTGCCTCAATTGGGCATGTTGGCGTCTCGCCTCAGCGAGAGACCTCAGGAATATGGTTCCAAGTCAAGGGACACTCAAGCTATACCAGTGGACGCCCTCGTGACACCTTGGGTGTTTTCAGTCGGTCTATGTGTCCCCTCCGCTTTCACTCTGCTGAAGGTGATAACCGTAAGAAGAACAGAGGTTCCGGCGATCCTCATTGTTCCAGTCTAGCCAAGGAGGGCTTGGTATCCAGTGCTTCACGATTTATTCATAGAAGATTCCTGGCCTTTTCCTCTACGGGAGGAACTGTTCCAGCAAGATCCGGGCGTCTATCAGGACTTACCGCCGCTGCGTTTGACGGCGTGGCGGTTGAACGTCATATCCTAGTCTGATCGGGTATTCCAAGTGAGGTCATTTCTGCACTTCTTCAGGCTATAAAAGAAGTTAAGGCGAAGCCTTAACACCGTATTTGGCGTAAATATGTGTCTTGGTGTATATCTAAGAAACTTCCTACGACAGAATTTCAGCTGAGTCGATCGTCTCCATTCTTTGCAAGCAGGTGTGGATGCAGGCCTACAGTTAGGCTCCGTTTCAGGGCAGTTTTGGCCTTGTAAATAAAAAAATAAAAAAAAGAATTGGCCACCTTTCCGGAAGTTCAGACTTTCTTGAAAGGAGTACTACACACCCAACCTCCATTGGTGCCCCATTGGCACAGTGGGCCCTTGACGTGGTGTCTCACTGGTTGGAACCTTTATTAAAGGTTGTGTTAAAATTTCTCTCTTGGAGAGTGGTCATGCTTTTGTTTTTTTTGGGCGACCACAGGGCGGTTGTCAGAAGTAGCGGCTTTGTCTCACAAGAGCCCCTGTTTGAGCTTCCAAGTGGATAGAATTGAGAACTCGGATAGTAGTTCTGCCGAAAAGGGTTTTTGGGGGTTTATCAAAATCCTTCCTAGTTTGATGCCTGTGGTAACTTCAGCATTGGCTGAGTCAATGTCTCTCGATGTAGTCAGGGCTTTGAAGTTTTATGTCGCCAATTGGGCTCAGTTTGGGGAAAAAGAGGCTCTGTTTGTCCGGTATGCTCCCAGCGTGCTTGGGGAGCCTTCGTCTCTGCAGTCTGTTACACGCTGGATCTGTGATAGGATTCGGTGTGCTAGTTCTACGGCTGGATTGTCGTTACCGGAGTTGGAGGAGACCCATTCTACTAGGACGATGGGCTCTTCTTGGGCGGATGCCCGAGGTGTTTCGGCGGGTTAACTTTGCTGAGCGGCTACTTGGTCGGGTTTCGAGCACGTTTGCTAAGCTCTACAAGTTTGAGACCCTGGATGATGGGGACCTCATGTTTGCTCAATCGGTGCTGTAGAGTCGTCCGCACTCTCCCGCCCGTTCTGGAGCTTTGGTATAGACCCCATGGTCCTTTTGGAGTCCCCAGCATCCTCTAGGACGTAAGAGAAAATAGGATTTTAGTACCTACCAGTAATTCCTTTTCTCCTAGTCCGTAGAGCAGGCTTTCCCAACCACGGTCCTCAAGGCACACCAACAGTGCAGGTTTTAGTGATATCCAGGCTGCAGCACAGATGGTTAACTCAAAATAACTGAGCTACTAATTAAGTCACCTGTGCTGAAGCCTGGATATCACTAAAACATGCACTGTTAGTGTGCCTTGAGGACCGTGGTTGGGAAAGCCTGCCGTAGAGGATGCTGGGCGCCCGTCCCAGTGCGTACTGTGTCTGCAGTTATTGATTTTGGTTGCACTTTGTGGTGTTTCTTCTCTGTCAAGCTATCGCTGACGTTGTTCATGCCTTGGCATGTGGTTTCTTATTAGTGGTTAGGTTGACACACAGGTTGTGTTACCTGTTCTCTCAGCATATGGCTGTATGGTTTTCATACCGTGGGCTGGTATTCTGTTGAAGGCCATGTCTGGCGGTATGTTCGTGGTGTGAGCTGGTATGACACTCACTGTGTTTAAATTAGAAATTCTTTCCTCGAAATGTCCGTCTCTCCTGGGTACAGTTTTCTAACTGAGGTCTAGAGATGGGGCATAGAGGGAGGAGCCAGTTCACACCCAGTTTAAGTCTTTATAGTGTGCCCAAGCTCCTGCGGATCCGTCTATACCCCATGGTCCTTTTTGGAGTCCCCAGCATCCTCTACGGACTAGGAGAAAAGGATTTACCGGTAGGTACTAAAATCCTATTTTTTTTAAAAAGGGGCTAAACTTCCTTGAAATTCTAACTTGTTCACTGTGCGTTTTTCTATATGCTCGTTACAATTGTAAATCTAATTATAGGAACGTCCATATTAGTAACTCTTCAGATGCTTATTTTTTTTGTATTCTATTACATGAATTCACTGATATATTCATATTACCCTATCTGATTCTACAAATGAAAAATAACTTCAAAATAAAGATGGCGGCACAACATATCATTGAGTACCATCAGAAAAAAAGCAATATAGTAAATTTGCCCATGGTTGACAGATCCCTGGATCCATTAATGTACTGTATTAGCCGCCACTGGGGGTCATTCCGAGTTGATCGCACGCTGGCTACTTTTAGCAGCCGTGCAAACGCATTGTCGCCGCCCACTGGGGAGTGTATTTTCGCTTTGCAGAAGTGCGAACACTTGTGCAGCAGAGCGCCTGCAAAATAATTTTGTGCAAAACAAGACCAGCCCTGTAGTTACTCTCCGTGTGCATTGATTCTAACAACGGAGGGACGGCTTTTGACGTCACACACACCCAGCGAACGCCCAGCCACGCCTGCGTTTTTTCTGCCACGCCTGCGTTTTTCTAAGCACTCCCTGAAAACGGTCAGTAGACACCCAGAAACGCCCACTTCATGTCAATCTTCCTGCGTTCGGCCGTGTGACTGGAATGTTCGTTACACTCTGTGCAAACCCACGATGCTCATTGTACCCGTACGACGCGTCTGCGCATTGCGGTGCATAAGCATGCGCAGAAATGCCGATTTTTAGCCTGATCGCTGCGAACAACGGCAGCTAGTGATGAACTCGGAATGACCCCCATTATCCTGTCAGTATAACAAATGCAGAGCCAACCATTGTGATGTACTATTCACAATAAATGTGATATTCCTTCTACTTCTACGTCATATATCCTTTCTAAGAAATGAAGGCTGTGTACACATCAGAACGATGCGCATATGATGCGACATCGCCTGCGATGGGGTCACAACATCAGCTACTGCATGCACCCTTGCGTATGTTGGCTGCGACGGGGGGAGGAGCGGGGCCATGCTGCATTTGGCAGCATGACTCTCGTAAGCAATATCGCACATCGGACCTGCATACAGGTCCGACGTGCGATGCTGGATACTGCCCACGGAGAGGCACATCGTATCCTGTATCGTGCATACACACTATACAATATCGCAACGAATCGGCAGATATTAGCCAGATCATATGCAATATTGCATAGTTTGTATGCACCTTAAGATGGGTGAGTGAATGTTGATTTTTTTATGGAACGTGCACCAAAGCTGTTTTACACATTTAAAATCAAGAGAGTGCCATAGGCAAATGCAGTGAGGGGAAGGAGGGGGTGGGTGCCTTCGGCCTTCCAGTTGCTCAGAAACCCCCCTTCTCTTGGCAAGTGGCTCAAATGATGACAACAATAGCAATAGTATATAACACAATTACTACAGTTGCCGCCACATCATGCAGTTTAAGGACAGAGCAAAGCTGCTGCACATGCCCTGGCAGTGGTAGCAGCTTCATCTATCAAGTTTGCTGTGTGTGTGTGGATCTGAGTCCTCATTCAGTGCACTGGACCAGAGCGTAGCTACTGGGAAGAGACAGGAGTCTTACCATGAGGTGGGAGAAGGTGTGCTTTGACGGGTGTGGTATGGAAGGTAGATAATAACTAGGTCGGCAGTGTCTAGGTTGACCACTATTGGTCAACAGAAACTAGGTCAATGGGTCTCTAGGTCGACAGGGTCTCTAGCTCGACAGGTCAAAAGGTTGACATGAGTTTTTAATGTTTTTTTTGTGTCGTTTTCTTCGTAGAGTGACCGGGAACCCCAATTAGTGCACCGTGTCCCCTCGCATGGCTCGCTCCGCTCACCATGCTTCGGGCAAGGTTTACCGTTCCCAATTGTAGTCCACGTGGATCGTTAAGTATGAAAAGGTTCAAAAAAAGAAAAAACTCATGTCGACGCTTTGACCTGTCGACCTAGAACATGTCATCCTAGGGACCCTATCGACCAAGAAACCCTGTCGATCTAGTTACTGTCGACCAATAGTGGTCGACCTAGATAGTGTCGACCTAGTTACTGTCGACCTAGAGACCGGATCCCGCTTAGACAGTGCAGTACTGGTTCTACTATGTTTGTGTATTTTTATGTATTATGGTATGTTTAACCTTTTCCTGACAACTTATTTATATTATTTAAATGTTTTATACAGCCTATACCATCTATAGTTAGGGACCCTCTATAGTGTTAGATATTAATACTGTATTCCATACAGTATCCAGTGTATAAAACTTGACTCCATCCACTAAAAGTGACTGCTCTGCTGAGGAACATAATTGAGGCAGAGATTCTAACAGTATGTGTCGCAGGTGAGACTGTGTTTATAGTATACCACGTATACTCCTTATCCCCAACAATTTTCCTTTTCAATTCAAGCGCCTACAGTTTACTGTAAGCATCTTCTATGACGAACAACAAGTTGCAGGGGCAAACGCTTAGTGTTGCAGGTGTAGTTCTCAGGTGCTTCTCCCATGGGCAGCTGTATCGTGCTTGCTCACAAGTTAGTAGCCACAAGCATCTTTTTGTGGTTATCCCTGAAAGAAAAACTGAAAATATTGATACCAAAGGCATTTTGTTATCAATGTGTACAATATAAAATATACATCACAATACTACTGTCTTTGCAAAATTAGTTCAGCTGAACAGTCATGGATGTGAGCAAAGCCGCTGGTAAACACTAGTATAGATAGATAGATAGATAGATAGATAGATAGATAGATAGATAGATAGATAGATAGATAGATAGATAGATAGATAGATAGATAGAATCTCTTCAGTGTTCTTCACTTGAAAATAATCTCTTCTTCACTAGAGACTGATACATTTCAAATTGTTTGGAAATGGCCTTCGAACCTTTCCAGACTGATGAGCTACAACAATTGCTTCTCAGAGATCATTGCAGGTGTCTTTTCTTTTTAACATGGTGTTAAAACAAACCTGAAAGCTCCAGCTCGAAATGCCAAAGGTTTTGCTTTTATATAGAGGTGACAGCACTTCCTGGTGATCAGATAATGAAGTGCACTTAATAGCAAGCACCTGGCACAAACGACTTGCTTTATTGATTTGTCAGCACCAAGGCTTTACTTACTTCATCATAACACATGGCTTCATTATGTTGGCACATATTTTGTTGAATAAACTATGACAAATAAAATCTGTTACTTCTTACTTTTCACATGAGATCAGATTTAGAAAACATTAATATTTGTCAAGATAAGAAAATGTTCTCTCTATGTTGAGAACTATTTACAGTTTTGGTAATTGAAATATTCATCTTAAGAAAGATTTGAGGATACTTCAGCTGTATACTGTACCTATGCTGAGTTGCTGACTACTGAGAGAAATGGTTACTAAAAATAAATTAAACACAAATTGGAGCCTAGTTAGGTAATGTTTTTGAAATCATTCCATACAATAGACCTGCACACCAGCCCATGCATAGTAAAGGATTTACTGTGCATGCAGAGGACCAGCACATTCTCAGGAGATGGCCCTGCTATGCTCTTCTGAGAGAAGAGCGGGATGCCTTGAGGCTGGAAAAGTAGTGCCGACCCTCCCTCAAATGTAGAGATGAGCGCCTGAAATTTTTCGGGTTTTGTGTTTTGGTTTTGGGTTCGGTTCCGCGGCCGTGTTTTGGGTTCGAACGCGTTTTGGCAAAACCTCACCGAATTATTTTTGTCGGATTCGGGTGTGTTTTGGATTCGGGTGTTTTTTTCAAAAAACCCTAAAAAACAGCTTAAATCATAGAATTTGGGGGTAATTTTGATCCCAAAGTATTATTAACCTCAAAAAACATAATTTACACTCATTTTCAGCCTATTCTGAACACATCACACCTCACAATATTATTTTTAGTCCTAAAATTTGCACCGAGGTCGCTGTGTGAGTAAGATAAGCGACCATAGTGGCCGACACAAACACCGGGCCCATCTAGGAGTGGCACTGCAGTGTCACGCAGGATGTCCCTTCCAAAAAACCCTCCCCAAACAGCACATGACGCAAAGAAAAAAAGAGGCGCAATGAGGTAGCTGTGTGAGTAAGATTAGCGACCCTAGTGGCCGACACAAACACCGGGCCCATCTAGGAGTGGCACTGCAGTGTCACGCAGGATGGCCCTTCCAAAAAACCCTCCCCAAACAGCACATGACGCAAAGAAAAAAAGAGGCGCAATGAGGTAGCTGACTGTGTGAGTAAGATTAGCGACCCTAGTGGCCGACACAAACACCGGGCACATCTAGGAGTGGCACTGCAGTGTCACGCAGGATGTCCCTTCCAAAAAACCCTCCCCAAACAGCACATGACGCAAAGAAAAAAAGAGGCGCAATGAGGTAGCTGTGTGAGTAAGATTAGCGACCCTAGTGGCCGACACAAACACCGGGCCCATCTAGGAGTGGCACTGCAGTGTCACGCAGGATGTCCCTTCCAAAAAACCCTCCCCAATCAGCACATGATGCAAAGAAAAAGAAAAGAAAAAAGAGGTGCAAGATGGAATTATCCTTGGGCCCTCCCACCCACCCTTATGTTGTATAAACAAAACAGGACATGCACACTTTAACCAACCCATCATTTCAGTGACAGGGTCTGCCACACGACTGTGACTGATATGACGGGTTGGTTTGGACCCCCCCCAAAAAAGAAGCAATTAATCTCTCCTTGCACAAACTGGCTCTACAGAGTCAAGATGTCCACCTCATCTTCACCCTCCGATATATCACCGTGTACATCCCCCTCCTCACAGATTATCAATTCGTCCCCACTGGAATCCACCATCTCAGCTCCCTGTGTACTTTGTGGAGGCAATTGCTGCTGGTCAATGTCTCCGCGGAGGAATTGATTATAATTCATTTTAATGAACATCATCTTCTCCACATTTTCTGGATGTAACCTCGTACGCCGATTGCTGACAAGGTGAGCGGCGGCACTAAACACTCTTTCGGAGTACACACTTGTGGGAGGGCAACTTAGGTAGAATAAAGCCAGTTTGTGCAAGGGCCTCCAAATTGCCTCTTTTTCCTGCCAGTATAAGTACGGACTGTGTGACGTGCCTACTTGGATGCGGTCACTCATATAATCCTCCACCATTCTATCAATGTTGAGAGAATCATATGCAGTGACAGTAGACGACATGTCCGTAATCGTTGTCAGGTCCTTCAGTCCGGACCAGATGTCAGCATCAGCAGTCGCTCCAGACTGCCCTGCATCACCGCCAGCGGGTGGGCTCGGAATTCTGAGCCTTTTCCTCGCACCCCCAGTTGCGGGAGAATGTGAAGGAGGAGATGTTGACAGGTCGCGTTCCGCTTGACTTGACAATTTTGTCACCAGCAGGTCTTTCAACCCCAGCAGACCTGTGTCTGCCGGAAAGAGAGATCCAAGGTAGGCTTTAAATCTAGGATCGAGCACGGTGGCCAAAATGTAGTGCTCTGATTTCAACAGATTGACCACCCGTGAATCCTTGTTAAGCGAATTAAGGGCTGCATCCACAAGTCCCACATGCCTAGCGGAATCGCTCCATGTTAGCTCCTTCTTCAATGCCTCCAGCTTCTTCTGCAAAAGCCTGATGAGGGGAATGACCTGACTCAGGCTGGCAGTGTCTGAACTGACTTCACGTGTGGCAAGTTCAAAGGGCATCAGAACCTTGCACAACGTTGAAATCATTCTCCACTGCACTTGAGACAGGTGCATTCCATCTCCTATATCGTGCTCAATTGTATAGGCTTGAATGGCCTTTTGCTGCTCCTCCAACCTCTGAAGCATATAGAGGGTTGAATTCCACCTCGTTACCACTTCTTGCTTCAGATGATGGCAGGGCAGGTTCAGTAGTTTTTGGTGGTGCTCCAGTCTTCTGTACGTGGTGCCTGTACGCCGAAAGTGTCCCGCAATTTTTCTGGCCACCGACAGCATCTCTTGCACGCCCCTGTCGTTTTTAAAAAAATTCTGCACCACCAAATTCAAGGTATGTGCAAAACATGGGACGTGCTGGAATTTGCCCATATTTAATGCACACACAATATTGCTGGCGTTGTCCGATGCCACAAATCCACAGGAGAGTCCAATTGGGGTAAGCCATTCCGCGATGATCTTCCTCAGTTGCCGTAAGAGGTTTTCAGCTGTGTGCGTATTCTGGAAAGCGGTGATACAAAGCGTAGCCTGCCTAGGAAAGAGTTGGCGTTTGCGAGATGCTGCTACTGGTGCCGCCGCTGCTGTTCTTGCGGCGGGAGTCCATACATCTACCCAGTGGGCTGTCACAGTCATATAGTCCTGACCCTGCCCTGCTCCACTTGTCCACATGTCCGTGGTTAAGTGGACATTGGGTACAACTGCATTTTTTAGGACACTGGTGAGTCTTTTTCTGACGTCCGTGTACATTCTCGGTATCGCCTGCCTAGAGAAGTGGAACCTAGATGGTATTTGGTAACGGGGGCACACTGCCTCAATAAATTGTCTAGTTCCCTGTGAACTAACGGCGGATACCGGACGCACGTCTAACACCAACATAGTTGTCAAGGACTCAGTTATCCGCTTTGCAGTAGGATGACTGCTGTGATATTTCATCTTCCTCGCAAAGGACTGTTGAACAGTCAATTGCTTACTGGAAGTAGTACAAGTGGGCTTACGACTTCCCCTCTGGGATGACCATCGACTCCCAGCGGCAACAACAGCAGCGCCAGCAGCAGTAGGCATTACACGCAAGGATGCATCGGAGGAATCCCAGGCAGGAAAGGACTCGTCAGACTTGCCAGTGACATGGCCTGCAGGACTATTGGCATTCCTGGGGAAGGAGGAAATTGACACTGAGGGAGTTGGTGGGGTGGTTTGCGTGAGCTTGGTTACAAGAGGAAGGGATTTACTGGTCAGTGGACTGCTTCCGCTGTCACCCAAAGTTTTTGAACTTGTCACTGACTTATTATGAATGCGCTGCAGGTGACGTATAAGGGAGGATGTTCCGAGGTGGTTAACGTCCTTACCCCTACTTATTACAGCTTGACAAAGGGAACACACGGCTTGACACCTGTTGTCCGCATTTCTGGTGAAATACCTCCACACCGAAGAGCTGATTTTTTTGGTATTTTCACCTGGCATGTCAACGGCCATATTCCTCCCACGGACAACAGGTGTCTCCCCGGGTGCCTGACTTAAACAAACCACCTCACCATCAGAATCCTCCTGGTCAATTTCCTCCCCAGCGCCAGCAACACCCATATCCTCCTCATCCTGGTGTACTTCAACACTGACATCTTCAATCTGACTATCAGGAACTGGACTGCGGGTGCTCCTTCCAGCACTTGCAGGGGGCATGCAAATAGTGGAAGGCGCATGCTCTTCACGTCCAGTGTTGGGAAGGTCAGGCATCGCAAACGACACAATTGGACTCTCCTTGTGGATTTGGGATTTCAAAGAACGCACAGTTCTTTGCGGTGCTTTTGCCAGCTTGAGTCTTTTCAGTTTTCTAGCGAGAGGCTGAGTGCTTCCATCCTCATGTGAAGCTGAACCACTAGCCATGAACATAGGCCAGGGCCTCAGCCGTTCCTTGCCACTCCGTGTGGTAAATGGCATATTGGCAAGTTTACGCTTCTCCTCCGACAATTTTATTTTAGGTTTTGGAGTCCTTTTTTTTCTGATATTTGGTGTTTTGGATTTGACATGCTCTGTACTATGACATTGGGCATCGGCCTTGGCAGACGACGTTGCTGGCATTTCATCGTCTCGGCCATGACTAGTGGCAGCAGCTTCAGCACGAGGTGGAAGTGGATCTTGATCTTTCCCTAATTTTGGAACCTCAACTTTTTTGTTCTCCATATTTTATAGGCAGAACTAAAAGGCACCTCAGGTAAACAATGGAGATGGATGGATTGGATAGTTTACTAGTATACAATTATGGACGGACTGCCACGGTTAGGTGGTATAAAAAAACCACGGTTAGGTGGTATATATTATAATAATAATACAATTATGGATGGACGGACTGCCTGCCGACTGCCGACACAGAGGTAGCCACAGCCGTGAACTACCGCACTGTACACTGGTTGATAAAGAGATAGTAGTATACTCGTAACAACTAGTATGACACTATGACGACGGTATAAAGAATGGAAAAAAAACCACGGTTAGGTGGTATATATTATAATAATAATACAATTATGGATGGACGGACTGCCTGCCGACTGCCGACACAGAGGTAGCCACAGCCGTGAACTACCGCACTGTACACTGGTTGATAAAGAGATAGTAGTATACTCGTAACAACTAGTATGACACTATGACGACGGTATAAAGAATGGAAAAAAAACCACGGTTAGGTGGTATATATTATAATAATAATACAATTATGGATGGACGGACTGCCTGCCGACTGCCGACACAGAGGTAGCCACAGCCGTGAACTACCGCACTGTACACTGGTTGATAAAGAGATAGTAGTATACTCGTAACAACTAGTATGACACTATGACGACGGTATAAAGAATGGAAAAAAAACCACGGTTAGGTGGTATATATTATAATAATAATACAATTATGGATGGACGGACTGCCTGCCGACTGCCGACACAGAGGTAGCCACAGCCGTGAACTACCGCACTGTACACTGGTTGATAAAGAGATAGTAGTATACTCGTAACAACTAGTATGACACTATGACGACGGTATAAAGAATGGAAAAAAAACCACGGTTAGGTGGTATATATTATAATAATAATACAATTATGGATGGACGGACTGCCTGCCGACTGCCGACACAGAGGTAGCCACAGCCGTGAACTACCGCACTGTACACTGGTTGATAAAGAGATAGTAGTATACTCGTAACAACTAGTATGACACTATGACGACGGTATAAAGAATGGAAAAAAAACCACGGTTAGGTGGTATATATTATAATAATAATACAATTATGGATGGACGGACTGCCTGCCGACTGCCGACACAGAGGTAGCCACAGCCGTGAACTACCGCACTGTACACTGGTTGATAAAGAGATAGTAGTATACTCGTAACAACTAGTATGACACTATGACGACGGTATAAAGAATGGAAAAAAAACCACGGTTAGGTGGTATATATTATAATAATAATACAATTATGGATGGACGGACTGCCTGCCGACTGCCGACACAGAGGTAGCCACAGCCGTGAACTACCGCACTGTACACTGGTTGATAAAGAGATAGTAGTATACTCGTAACAACTAGTATGACACTATGACGACGGTATAAAGAATGGAAAAAAAACCACGGTTAGGTGGTATATATTATAATAATAATACAATTATGGATGGACGGACTGCCTGCCGACTGCCGACACAGAGGTAGCCACAGCCGTGAACTACCGCACTGTACACTGGTTGATAAAGAGATAGTAGTATACTCGTAACAACTAGTATGACACTATGACGGTATAAAGAAAGAAAAAAAAATACCACGGTTAGGTGGTATATATTGTAATACAATTATGGATGGACGGACTGCCTGCCGAGTTCCGACTGCCGACACAGAGGTAGCCACAGCCGTGAACTACCGCACTGTACTGTGTCTGCTGCTAATATAGACTGGTTGATAAAGAGATAGTATACAATACATACAACAATGAATATACTACTATACTGGTGGTCAGGCACTGGTCACCACTAGTCACACTGGCAGTGGCACTCCTGCAGCAAAAGTGTGCACTGTTTAATTTTAAATTAATATAATATTATGTACTCCTGGGGGCTCCTGCTATAACAACCTGCAGTGCTCCCCAGTCTCCCCCACAATTATTATAAGCTTTGCCTTTTATACATTGATGTGCAGCACACTGGGCTGAGCTGAGTGCACACAGACTGAGTCACACTGTGTGACTGGCTGCTGCTGTGTATCGTTTTTTTTCAGGCAGAGAACGGATATAGCAGAGAACGGATATATATTAAAATAAATAAAAGTTAACTAACAACAACTGCACTGGTCACTGTGGTAAACTCTGTCTGACTCTGCACAATCTCTCTCTCTCTTCTAATCTAATTTCTAATGGAGAGGACGCCAGCCACGTCCTCTCCCTATCAATCTCAATGCACGTGTGAAAATGGCGGCGACGCGCGGCTCCTTATATAGAATCCGAGTCTCGCGAGAATCCGACAGCGTCATGATGACGTTCGGGCGCGCTCGGGTTAACCGAGCAAGGCGGGAGGATCCGAGTCTGCTCGGACCCGTGAAAAAAACATGAAGTTCGTGCGGGTTCGGTTTCAGAGAAACCGAACCCGCTCATCTCTACTCAAATGTTGCAATAGGGTTCAATGATGCACTCTTCTAACCCCGTCTTTTGGTATCAAGCCTCGATCAAACTGCTCTTCTTTGTTACCAGGCATTTTGCATGCTGTGATATCACATGCAGCTTCATTTGTGTATTCATTTTCATGTCTGCCTTTGAAAACCTACATTATTCTTTAATTAAGTCAAAGACCTGGGGTTGGGAGATTCATCAAATCTTGGAGAGCTGTAAAGTTGAGAGAGATAAAGTACAGGCTCTGCTAAAAGAAAAAAGAATGACAGTTAGGAGCTAATTGGTAATTTATCTCTCTCCACTTTATCTGTCTCACCAAAATGTGATTATTCTACGCATTTGGGGGTATTCAATTGTTTGAAAAGTCAGTTGGGTGTCTGTTTTTTTCCTATCTAATAGACAGGAAAAAACAGACACACAACCGAACTTTCAAACAACTGAATATCCCCCATTATGTCTGAAAGCTGTAGTTCATGTGGAAGGGAATCTCGAGTCTAAGCTCCATTGTGGCAGAGGCTGACATGAATATTTAAATATTATCGTTAAAGCACAGTATAATATGCTAGCGCTAAGTTCAGCATATTCTAACATTTTCATAAATAATTATTGAAATATGGAGCCTATGTACTGTAGGTAATACAAGAGCTAATACCATTATTCATGTACTGTGCTTTCCCGCACATGTCCTTCTAATGGGCATTCACTGAAAACAGGGCATATTGGGAAGTGCTGGGAAAAAAAGGATGACATATGATAGTGGTCATTTGATGTATGACTTGGCACAGATGCCAGTCTATGTACATGAAAGGGCAGCCATGGATGTATCTCATAGCAACCCTTCTCATAACATAATGTAGCCCTGGGACATTGGCTGACAGGAATAAGTGCTACTTTAAGTACACTACATAAGCTCATTTTTAAATATGTAACTTTTCTTTTTTTAATTACAACTCTATTTAAATCTATAGTTGTGAATAACTATATTTGTATATCTATTGCTGAATATTACCATTAGCTCCCTAATATTAGTCAACTTTATACGGGGCTTCCAAGTTCCCTAGTTTTTCTGGAAGAGACAACATTTTCCTCTCTTTGCTTAAAGGACAACTTAACCTAAAATACAAGTTGATTTATATAAAAACGTGATAATAATAGCTTTCCAAAATATACAGATATATTTGAGATAAAGTTATTGTATAATGATATTTCCTGTAGAGTATGCCAATTGAAGCACACAGCAGCCCATACCCACGCGCAGAAGCTATTGACCCGGTACATTTACTTCTTGACCTCACCCTCTCACTTTCTTGATGTTGGAAAGATTAAAGTTTGCCCAGGTTGTTATAGGTTCTGCATGCAAACTAGTCAGCATAGCTCCTCCTTGTCTGTGACCACACCACAGTCTGTCTGACTTGCACATCCAAACCCTAGTGGTATGTGTGACTCCTGGCTGAGTGTCATGTGACTCAATTTTGTCCATAGCAACGGTTACCTGAGGCCCTCTTTCACCAGCCTGCAAGGACTGAAGATGTAGAGCTACAGTTTGCTCACAGCTGTATAGCTCATTTCAAGTAGTGATGTGCACCGGAAGTTTTTCGGGTTTTGTGTTTTGGTTTTGGATTCGGGTCCGCGGCCGTGTTTTGGATTCGGACGCGTTTTGGCAAAACCTCCCTGAAAATTTTTTGTCGGATTCGGGTGTGTTTTGGATTCGGGTGTTTTTTTTACAAAAAACCCTCAAAAACAGCTTAAATCATAGAATTTGGGGGTCATTTTGATCCCATAGTATTACTAACCTCAATAACCATAATTTACACTCATTTTCAGTCTATTCTGAACACCTCACACCTCACAATATTATTTTTAGTCCTAAAATTTGCACCGAGGTCGCTGGATGGCTAAGCTAAGCGACACAAGTGGCCGACACAAACACCTGGCCCATCTAGGAGTGGTACTGCAGTGTCAGGCAGGATGGCACTTCAAAAAAATAGTCCCCAAACAGCACATGATGCAAAGAAAAAAAGAGGCGCACCAAGGTCGCTGTGTGACTAAGCTAAGCGACACAAGTGGCCGACACAAACACCTGGCCCATCTAGGAGTGGTACTGCAGTGTCAGGCAGGATGGCACTTCAAAAAAATAGTCCCCAAACAGCACATGATGCAAAGAAAAAAAGAGGCGCACCAAGGTCGCTGTGTGACTAAGCTAAGCGACACAAGTGGCCGACACAAACACCTGGCCCATCTAGGAGTGGCACTGCAGTGTCAGGCAAGATGGCACTTCAAAAAAATAGTCCCCAAACAGCACATGATGCAAAGAAAAAAAGAGGTGCACCAAGGTCGCTGGATGGCTAAGCTAAGCGACACAAGTGGCCGACACAAACACCTTGCCCATCTAGGAGTGGCACTGCAGTGTCAGGCAGGATGGCACTTCAAAAAAATAGTCCCCAAACAGCACATGATGCAAAGAAAAAAAGAGGCGCACCAAGGTCGCTGTGTGACTAAGCTAAGCGACACAAGTGGCCGACACAAACACCTGGCCCATCAAGGCGTGGCACTGCAGTGTCAGGCAGGATGGCACTTCAAAAAAATAGTCCCCAAACAGCACATGATGCAAAGAAAAAAAGAGGCGCACCAAGGTCGCTGTGTGACTAAGCTAAGCGACACAAGTAGCCGACACAAACACCTGGCCCATCTAGGAGTGGCACTGCAGTGTCAGGCAGGATGGCACTTCAAAAAAATAGTCCCCAAACAGCACATGATGCAAAGAAAAAAAGAGGCGCACCAAGGTCGCTGTGTGACTAAGCTAAGCGACACAAGTGGCCGACACAAACACCTGGCCCATCTAGGAGTGGCACTGCAGTGTCAGGCAGGATGGCACTTCAAAAAAATAGTCCCCAAACGGCACATGATGCAAAGAAAAAAAGAGGTGCACCAAGGTCGCTGGGTGGCTAAGCTAAGCGGCGACACAAGTGGCCGACACAAACACCTGGCCCATCTAGGAGTGGCACTGCAGTGTCAGGCAGGATGGCACTTCAAAAAAATAGTCCCCAAACAGCACATGATGCAAAGAAAAAAAGAGGCGCACCAAGGTCGCTGTGTGACTAAGCTAAGCGACACAAGTGGCCGACACAAACACCTGGCCCATCTAGGAGTGGCACTGCAGTGTCAGGCAGGATGTCACTTCAAAAAAATAGTCCCCAAACAGAACATGATGCAAAGAAAAAAAGAGGCGCACCAAGGTCGCTGTGTGACTAAGCTAAGCGACACAAGTGGCCGACACAAACACCTGGCCCATCTAGGAGTGGCACTGTAGTGTCAGGCAGGATGGCACTTCAAAAAAATTGTCCCCAAACAGCACATGATGCAAAGAAAATAAGAGGCGCAATGAGGTAGCTGTGTGACTAAGCTTAGCGACCCAAGTGGCCGACACAAACACCTGGCCCATCTAGGAGTGGCACTGCAGTTTTCTAGCGAGAGGATGAGTGCTTCCATCCTCATGTGAAGCTGAACCACTAGCCATGAATATAGGCCAGGGCCTCAGCCGTTCCTTGCCACTCCGTGTCGTAAATGGCATATTGGCAAGTTTACGCTTCTCATCAGACACTTTCAATTTTGATTTTTGGGTCATTTTACTGAACTTTTGTTTTTTGGATTTTACATGCTCTCTACTATGAAATTGGGCATCGGCTTTGGCAGACGACGTTGATGGCATTTAATCGTCTCGGCCATGACTAGTGGCAGAAGCTTCAGCACGAGGTGGAAGTGGATCTTGATCTTTCCCTATTTTAACCTCCACATTTTTGTTCTCCATTTTTTAATGTGTGGAATTATATGCCAGTATCAATAGCAATGGCCTACTACTATATATGCTGCGCACAACTGAAATGCACCACAGGTATGGATGGATAGTATATTTGACGACACAGAGGTAGGTAGAGTAGTGGCCTTCTGTACCGTACTGCTATATATACTGGTGGTCACTGCCAGCAAAACTCTGCACTGTACTCCTCCTATATAATATACTGGTGGTCCCCAGTGCCCACAATAAAGCAGTGTGAGCACAGATATATGCAGCACACTGAGCACAGATATGGAGTGTTTTTCAGGCAGACAACGTATACTGGTGGTCACTGGTCAGCAAAACTCTGCACTGTACTCCTCCTATATAATATACTGGTGGTCCCCAGTGCCCACAATAAATCAGTGTGAGCATAGATATATGCAGCACACTGAGCACAGATATGGAGTGTTTTTCAGGCAGACAACTTATACTGGTGGTCACTGGTCAGCAAAACTCTGCACTGTACTCCTCCTATATAATATACTGGTGGTCCCCAGTGCCCACAATAAAGCAGTGCGAGCACAGATATATGCAGCACACTGAGGACAGATATGGAGTGTTTTTCAGGCAGACAACGTATACTGGTGGTCACTGTCAGCAAAACTCTGCACTGTACTCCTCCTATATAATACAGCTGCTCCCCAGTCCCCACAATTAAGCAGTGTGAGCACAGATATATGCAGCACACTGAGCACAGATATGGAGTGTTTTTCAGGCAGACAATGTATACTGGTGGTCACTGTCAGCAAAACTCTGCACTGTACACCTCCTATATAATACAGCTGCTCCCCAGTCCCCACAATTAAGGAATAAGCACAAATATTTTTGCATCAAGATTAATAAATGGAGAGGACGCCAGCCACGTCCTCTCCCTAACATTTCCAATGCACGAGTGAAAATGGCGGCGACGCGCGGCTGCTTATATAGAATCCGAATCTCACGAGAATCCGACAGCGAGATGATGACGTTCGGGCGCGCTCGGGTTAACCGAGCCATACGGGAGAATCCGAGTATGCCTCGGACCCGTGTAAAATGGGTGAAGTTCGGGGGGGCTCGGTTTCCGAGGAACCGAACCCGCTCATCACTAATTTCAAGTATAGTTTAGTTCTTGCAAGGTACAGTATAGGAACTTGCATATTTGTAGTAATCCTAGATAAGTGGGAAAAGGTACCAATAACTGTTTTAAGGTATTTATAATCAAGTGTGGGCTCACTTTATGGCATGAGAAAACTTTAGGGAAATTAAATCGTATCTTATCCCATTGCCAAACACAGGTTCTTTAAAGGGCGGAGGGGTTAGAAACGGTCGTCAATTTGTTAATCCCTGATGGATAAACTGCAAACATTGTTTACAAATAAACTTTGTGATCAATGGGTACAATATAAAATATAGATCACAATATTAGATGACACTAATGTTATATATATATATATTTACCTACTAGAGTGCAAATGTGGTAAGCGCTATGTAGGTAAAACTAAGCGTATTTTAAAATTAAGAATTTTAGGGCATGTACGAAATATCACCCATAGGGTGGAAAATCACAGTGTACCACGACATTTTGCTGGTTGCTGTGACTCAAAACTTCATGGTTTTTCTTTTAAGGCGATTGAGAGGGTACAACTTGATGAAAGGAAAGGTGATTTATTAAATTTGCTCTCGAAGCGAGAAACATTTTGGATATATACACTAAATACGTTTGCTCCGCAAGGCCTAAATGAGGGCTGTGATATCGTACCGTTCCTGAATGGTTAATCCTGTATGCATGTATCATAGAGTCACCGGTGGCAGCGGCTACGTCCCGACTGGCGAACTCAAAATGTATATGCATGGCGGGTGACAAAGCGGTTACGGCATGATATAGTGGAAGTATATATGAAGTTTATTCAATGTGTTATATTCCCTCTCTCAGATGGATTTTAGTATTAATTACCTTGGTATTGCTGCTGTTTCTATGATGAAGTGGGCGGGTTGGAATCACGGCAGTGTATTATGTGGCTCAGCTGGATTCATTAAATAGAATGATGAATACTAGTACTAAAAGGTTGTATAAATTATTGAACCTGTTAAGACAATGCGGTGATCTAACCCGACCCATTAAATTTTATGATATTGAAGTTGTGAAACTTATGATTTATGTAAATTGTTTATTTTATGGCTAATTATACTCTAATTGAGAACGACACCCAGAATGGGTATATATGGACATTGCATAGTGGGTAAATCACACCCCCTGACGAAGTACCTGTAGTACGAAACGCGTTGGGCGTGGCTGATTTAACGTGGACGCTGTGACGTCATCCTTCGGGAACAGAGCCGGTGCTGAGACGAACCGTGGATTTGAACATCTGAGTGGCTAAGTCGCGGTGAAAATACCGTTGCTGATGAATTTTAACTTCAATGTATGTGAGCAATTGTTACAAGTAAAGGTGTTACTTTTTATGCATTCACGAGTGCGCTCTCCATTCTTTAACAGTTTTTACCAATACTCCAGTGGCGTGGAGAGGATTTGAAGCAGCACTCAATTGGAAACTAACTCTGGATATTGTTAGAGCCTGTTGCGCAACACTGAACTTTGTGGAGAATATATATATATATAGTGGGGGGGAAAGTATTTGGACAGCCACCGATTGTGCAAGTTGACCTACTTAAAAAGATGAGAGAGGTCTGTAATTTCCATCATAGGTCAACTGTGAGAGATAGAATCTGGAGAAAAACCAGGAAATCACATTGTATGATTTTTAAACAATTTATTTGTATATTCTTGTGGAAAATAAATATTTGGACACCTACCAAGCAGCAAGATTTCTGTCTCTCACAGACCTGTTACTTCTTCTTTAAGAAGCTCTTCTATCCTCCACTCGTTACCTGTATTAATGGCACCTGTTTGAACTGGTTATCTGTATAAAAGACAACTGTCCACACCCTCAAACAGTCAGACTGCTACCTCACTACCATGGCCAAGACCAGAGAGCTGTCTAAGGACACCAGGGACAAAATTGTAGTGCTGCACAAGGCTGGGATGAGCTTCTCGACAATAGGCAAGCAGCTTGGTGAGAAGAGATCAACTGTTGGCGCAATTATTAAAAAATGGAAGAAATACAAGATCACTGACAATCTCCCTCGACCTGGGGCTCCATGCAAGATCTCACCTCATGGGGTATCAATGATCTTGGGAACGGTGAGGAATCAGTCCAGAACTACACGGGGGGACCTGGTCAATGACCTCAAGAGAGCTGGGCCCACAGTCACAAAGGTTACCATTAGTAACACACTACGTCGTCATGGATTGAAATCCTGCAGCGCCCGAAAGGTCCCCCTGCTTAAACCAGCACATGTCCAGGCCCATCTAAAGTTTGCCACTGGCCATCTGGATGATCCAGAGGAGGATTGGGAGAATTTAATGTGGTCAGATGAGAGCAAAATCGAACTTTTTGGTATAAACTCCACTCGCCGTGTTTGGAGGGAGAAGAATAATGAATGGCATCCCAAGAACACCATACCCACTGTAAAGCATGGGGTGGAAACATCATGCTTTGGGGCTGCTTTTCTGCATAGGGGACAGGACGACTGATCCATATTAAGGAGAGGATGAATGGGGTCATTTATCGTGAGATTTTGGGCAAAAACATCCTTCCCTCAGTAAGAGCATTACATAGAAACATAGAATTTGACGGCAGATAAGAACCACTTGGCCCATCTAGTCTGCCCCTTTTTTATTTTATCCTTTAGGCAATCTCAACCCTTTTTTAACCTTAATTCTTTGTAAGGATATTCATATGCCTGTCCCAAGCATGTTTAAATTGCCCTACAGTCTTAGCCTCTACCACCTCTGATGTGGTGGGAGGCTATTCCACTTATCCACTACCCTTTCTGTGAAGTAATTTTCCCTTAAATTTCCCCTGAACCTCCCCCCTCCAGTCTCAATGTATGCCCTCGAGTTCTAATACTTCTTTTCCTTTGAAGAATGTTTCCCTCCTGAACTTTGTTAAGACCCTTGATATATTTGAAAGTTTCTATCATGTCCCCCCTTTCCCTTCTCTCCTCCAAACTATACATGTTAAGATCTTTTAGCCTTTCCGGGTACGTTTTGCGATGTAGGCCATGCACCATTTTAGTTGCCCTTCTTTGTACACTCTCTAATGTATTTATATCCTTCTGGAGATAGGGTCTCCAGAACTGGACACAGTATTCCAGATGGGGCCGTACCAATGACCTATAGAGTGGCATTATCACTTCTTTTTTCCTGCTACTGATTCCTCTCCCTATGCAACCAAGCATCTGACTTGCCTTTCTCATTGCTTTGTTGCATTGCTTTCCTGCCTTCAAGTCACTTGAAATAGTGACTCCTAAATTTCTTTCCTCCTCAGTAGTTTCCATTATAGTACCCTTGATACTATACTTAGCCTTTGGGTTTTTGAGACCCAAGTGCATGATTTTGCATTTTTTAGCATTAAACTGTAGTTGCCACGTTCTTGACCATTTCTCAAGCCTACCTAGGTCATTAATCATTTGTTTGACCCCTCCCGGTATGTCTACCCTGTTGCATATCTTTGTATCATCTGCAAAAAGGCATATCTTCCCTTCAATACCATCTGCAATGTCACCAACAAAGATATTAAAGAGAACTGGACCAAGTACAGATCCCTGGGGTACTCCACTGGTAACATTTCCCTCCATAGATTGCACTCCATTAACTACGACTGTCTGTTTCCTATCCTGCAACCAGGTTCTTATCCATTTAACTGATTTATAATCCACCCCCAGGCTTTCAAGTTTATTTAGCAGTCTGCGATGTGGGACAGTGTCAAATGCCTTACTAAAGTCTAGATATGCTACATCTACAGCTCCCCCTTGATCTATTATTTTCATCACAGAGTCAAAAAAGTCAATAAGATTTGTTTGGCATGATCTCCCACCAGTAAATCCATGCTGTTTTGGATCCTGTAAGTTGTTTGATTTAAGATATTCCACTACTCTTTCTTTTAATAGTTTTTCCATTACTTTCCCTACTACTGATGTAAGGCTTACTGGTCTGTAGTTACTTGCTTCTTCCTTGCTTCCACTTTTGTGCAGTGGAACTACATTTGCTCTTTTCCAGTCCTCTGGAATAACACCTGTATTTAGTGACTGGTTAAATAATTCTGTTAAAGGTGTAACCAGCACATCTTTTAGCTCTTTGAGTATCCTTGGGTGTATCCCATCTGGTCCCATTGATTTATCCACTTTTAGTTTTGAAAGTTCTGTTAGGACCTTCTCCTCTGTAAATGTATTTTCATCTACCTTATTTTTATGAATGTCCTTGCAACTTAACTGTGGCCCCATCCCTTCTTCTGTAGTAAATACTGAGCAAAAATAATTATTTAGGTGATCTGCTATTGACTTGTCTCCCTCCACCAAATGCCCACTCTCTGTCTTAAGTCTTATTATTCCTCCATTTGATTTTCTCCTTTCACTTATATACTTAAAAAAAGTTTTGCCCCCTTTATCTACTGACTGGGCCATTTTCTCCTCAGCTTCTGCCTTTGCACGTCTGATCACTTTCTTAGCATCCTTCCGTCTGTCCAGATACACCTCTTTGTTGTTATTATTTTGAGTCTGTTTGTATTTCCTAAAAGCCATCTTTTTTGCTTTCACACTAGTTGATACTTCTTTTGTGAACCACACTGGCTTCCTTTTCCTGGTGCTTTTCCTAACCATTTTGATACAAAGGTCTGTTGCACTAAGCATTGCACTTTTCAGTTTTTTCCACCTCTCCTGCACTCCTTCCAAGTTCCTCCAGTCTGCCAATGAATCACTTAAACATCTCCCCATTTTTGCAAAGTCAGCATTTCTAAAATCCAACACCTTTGTTTTTGTGTGACAGGAGTTGGATCCTGTCTTTATACTAAACCATACTGCTTGATGATCACTAGATCCCAGGTGCTCACCCACATATATATCAGATATCCTATCACCATTTGTAAGAATTAGATCTAATATTGAGTCTTTGCGAGAGGGCTCCATCACCAATTGCTTGAGAGATGCTCCCTGTAAGGAATGTAAAAATTTGCCACTTGTAGCTGAACTTGCAAAAGACCCCTCCCAATTTACATCAGGTAAATTAAAGTCTCCCGTGATTATGACTTCTCCCTTAAAAGCCATTTTAGAGATGTCCAACAATAGGTTCCTGTCCAAATCCTGCCCCTGGCCTGGTGGTCTATAGATCACCCCAATGCGAATAATGTCCTTCTTCCCAGTTTCTATGGTGACCCAAAGGGCCTCAGTTTTGGCTTCAATATTTTGTATTAAAGTAGCATTTATGCTTTTTTTCACATACATTGCTACCCCTCCTCCTATTCTTCCTGTTCTATCTTTCCTAAATAAATTGTATCCTGGTATAGCTAAGTCCCAGTCATGATTCTCATTGCACCAAGACTCTGTAATTGCCACAAAATCCAGGTTATCCCTTGTCATTATCGCAATTAGCTCTGGAATTTTGTCTCCTAAGCTCCTAGCATTTGCACACATAGCTTTAAGAATTTTGTCTGTTCATTTGTTATTAGTAGCCATGTCCAGAGCGTACAAAATAAATGACAAGTTTAAAGTTGTAATTACCTGTTTGGGGATGTTGCTCAGTATTTGTTTTCTTTTACTAATCGATAATCATACTCTGTCCTTTACACCATGACTACACCTTACTAAATATAAAGATATAGTACACCTGACCACAATGGTAAATGTTCAAAGGAGGTAAACACCAGTCAGTATGCAATAATAAAATGTTTCACCGAGCAACTTCCCCACACATGCAATGACATTTACAAGAAATCATTACATCAAGAAACATACATAAGTTTGCCTAAGAGAGAACTGTAGTGAGCAGATTGGGAATGCCTTTTCATAGGTTTTTAAAAACAGATAATATGCATAAGATGAATTACATACTTTTGAGGCATTAAAGCAGTCCTTTTGTGGTAGTGTTGGTGTGTTGATGTTTCCCTTCTGTTTTCCTTCGGTTTAACGCAGGTATAACGCTATTTTTATAATAACACTTTTATGTCAGCACTTCTATGGAAGCACGACCAGCCGATGGCTATCCAGCCGTATACTAGACTTCAAATAGGAAAAATATCCATGTAAATGCAATGATTGCAAACTCCACCCAATACAACCCCCCCTTTAAGCTAAGGCCATAAATTAGCTTAGAAAAAATAAGAATTTACTTACCGATAATTCTATTTCTCGTAGTCCGTAGTGGATGCTGGGGACTCCGTAAGGACCATGGGGAATAGCGGCTCCGCAGGAGACAGGGCACAAAAGTAAAAGCTTTAGGATCAGGTGGTGTGCACTGGCTCCTCCCCCTATGACCCTCCTCCAAGCCTCAGTTAGGATACTGTGCCCGGACGAGCGTACACAATAAGGAAGGATTTTGAATCCCGGGTAAGACTCATACCAGCCACACCAATCACACTGTACAACCTGTGATCTGAACCCAGTTAACAGCATGATAACAGCGGAGCCTCTGAAAAGATGGCTCACAACAATAATAACACGATTTTTG
The DNA here is from genome assembly GCF_028390025.1 of Pseudophryne corroboree. Lineage (NCBI taxonomy): Eukaryota > Metazoa > Chordata > Amphibia > Anura > Myobatrachidae > Pseudophryne > Pseudophryne corroboree. The sequence goes on from NC_086444.1 coordinate 563,837,522, forward strand.
TAACAATAACTATGTACAAGTATTGCAGACAATCCGCACTTGGGATGGGCGCCCAGCATCCACTACGGACTACGAGAAATAGAATTATCGGTAAGTAAATTCTTATTTTCTCTGACGTCCTAAGTGGATGCTGGGGACTCCGTAAGGACCATGGGGATTATACCAAAGCTCCCAAACGGGCGGGAGAGTGCGGATGACTCTGCAGCACCGAATGAGAGAACTCCAGGTCCTCCTCAGCCAGGGTATCAAATTTGTAAAATGTTGCAAACGTGTTTGCCCCTGACCAAGTAGCAGCTCGGCAAAGTTGTAAAGCCGAGACCCCTCGGGCAGCCGCCCAAGATGAGCCCACCTTCCTTGTGGAATGGGCATTTACATATTTTGGCTGTGGCAGGCCTGCCACAGAATGTGCAAGCTGAATTGTACTACACATCCAACTAGCAATCGTCTGCTTAGAAGCAAGAGCACCCAGTTTGTTGAGTGCATACAGGATAACAGCAAGTCAGTTTTCCTGACTCCAGCCATCCTGGAAATATATATTTTCAGGGCCCTGACAACATCTAGCAACTTGGAGTCCTCCAAGTCCTTAGTAGCCGCAGGTACCACAATAAGCTGGTTCAGGTGAAACGCTGACACCACCTTAGGGAGAAACTGGGGACGAGTCCGCAGCTCTGCCCTGTCCGAATGGACAATCAGATATGGGCTTTTGTGAGACAAAGCCGCCAATTCTGACACTCGCCTGGCCGAGGCCAGGGCCAACAGCATGGTCACTTTCCATGTGAGATATTTCAAATCCACAGATTTGAGCGGTTTAAACCAATGTGATTTGAGGAATCCCAGAACTACGTTGAGATCCCACAGTGCCACTGGAGGCACAAAAGGGGTTGTATATGCAGTACTCCCTTGACAAACTTCTGGACTTCAGGAACTGAAGCCAATTCTTTCTGGAAGAAAATCGACAGGGCCGAAATTTGAACCTTAATGGACCCAAATTTGAGGCCCATAGACACTCCTGTTTGCAGGAAATGCAGGAATCGACCGAGTTGAAATTCCTCCGTGGGGGCCTTCCTGGCCTCACACCATGCAACATATTTTCGCCAAATGCGGTGATAATGTTGTGCGGTCACCTCCTTCCTGGCTCTGACCAGGGTAGGGATGACCTCTTCCGGAATGCCTTTTTCCCTTAGGATCCGGCGTTCAACCGCCATGCCGTCAAACGCAGCCGCGGTAAGTCTTGGAACAGACATGATCCTTGCTGAAGCAAGTCCCTTCTTAGTATCTCTTGAAGTTCTGGGTACCAAGTCCTTCTTGGCCAATCCGGAGCCACGAGTATAGTTCTTACTCCTCTCCGTCTTATAACTCTCAGTACCTTGGGTATGAGAGGCAGAGGAGGGAACACATACACCGACTGGTACACCCACGGTGTTACCAGAGCGTCCCAGCTATTGCATGAGGGTCTCTTGACCTGGCGCAATACCTGTCCAGTTTTTTTTGTTCAGACGGGACGCCATCATGTCCACCTTTGGTCTTTCCCAACGGTTCACAATCATGTGGAAGACTTCCAGATGAAGTCCCCACTCTCCCGGGTGGAGGTCGTGCCTGCTGAGGAAGTCTGCTTCCCAGTTGTCCACTCCCGGAATGAACACCGCTGACAGTGTTATCACATGATTTTTCGCCCAGCGAAGAATCCTTGCTGCCATTGCCCTCCTGCTTCTTGTGCCGCCCTGTCTGTTTACGTGGGCGACTGCCGTGATGTTGTCCGACTGGATCAGCACCGGTTGACTTTGAAGCAGAGGTCTTCCTAGGCTCAGAGCATTGTAAATTGCCCTTAGCTCCAGTATATTTATGTGGAGAGAAGTCTCCAGACTTGACCACACTCCTTGGAAATTTCTTCCCTGTGTGACTGCTCCCCAGCCTCTCAGGCTGGCATCCGTGGTCACCAGGACCCAGTCCTGAATGCCGAATCTGCTGCCCTCTAGTAGATGAGCACTCTGCAGCCACCACAGAAGAGACACCCTTGTCCTTGGAGACAGGATTATCCGCTGATGCATCTGAAGATGCGATCCGGACCATTCGTCCAGCAGATCCCACTGAAAAATTCTTGCGTGAAATCTGCCGAATGGAATCGCTTCGTAAGAAGCCACCATTTTTCCCAGGACTCTTGTGCATTGATGCACTGACACTTGGCCTGGTTCTAGGAGGTTCCTAACTAGCTCGGATAACTCCCTGGCTTTCTCCTCCGGGAGAAACACCTTTTTCTGGACTGTGTCCAGAATCATCTCTAGGAACAGCAGACGTGTCGTCGGAATCAGCTGCGATTTTGGAATATTTAGAATCCACCCGTGCTATCGTAGAACTACTTGAGATAGTGCTACTCCGACCTCCAACTGTTCCCTGGACCTTGCCCTTATCAGGAGATCGTCCAAGTAAGGGATAATTAAGACGCCTTTTCTTTGAAGAAGAATCATCATTTCGGCCATTACCTTGGTAAAGACCCGGGGTGCCGTGGACAATCCAAACGGCAGCGTCTGAAACTGATAGTGACAGTTCTGTACCACGAACCTGAGGTACCCTTGGTGAGAAGGGCAAATTGGGACATGGAGGTAAGCATCCTTGATGTCCAGGGACACCATATAGTCCCCTTCTTCCTGGTTCGCTATCACTGCTCTGAGTGACTCCATCTTGATTTGAACCTTTGTATGTAAGTGTTCAAAGATTTCAGATTTAGAATAGGTCTCACCGAGCCGTCTGGCTTCAGTACCACAAATAGTGTGGAATAATACCCCTTTCCTTGTTGTAGGAGGGGTACTTTGATTATCACCTGCTGGGAATACAGCTTGTGAATTGTTTCCAATACTGCCTCCCTGTCGGAGGGAGACGTTGGTAAAGCAGATTTCAGGAACCTGCGAGGGGGAGATGTCTCGAATTTCCAATCTGTACCCCTGGGATACTACTTGTAGGATCCAGGGGTCCACTTGCGAGTGAGCCCACTGCGCGCTGAAACTCTTGAGACGACCCCCCACCGCACCTGAGTCCGCTTGTACGGCCCCAGCGTCATGCTGAGGACTTGGCAGAAGCGGTGGAGGGCTTCTGTTCCTGGGAAGGGGCTGCCTGCTGCAGTCTTCTTCCCTTTCCTCTACCCCTGGGCAGATATGACTGGCCTTTTGCCCGCTTGCCCTTATGGGGACGAAAGGACTGAGGCTGAAAAGACGGTGTCTTTTTCTGCTGAGATGTGACTTGGGGTAAAAAAGGTGGATTTTCCAGCTGTTGCCGTGGCCACCAGGTCCGATGGACCGACCCCAAATAACTCCTCCCCTTTATACGGCAATACTTCCATGTGCCGTTTGGAATCCGCATCACCTGACCACTGTCGTGTCCATAAACATCTTCTGGCAGATATGGACATCGCACTTACTCTTGATGCCAGAGTGCAAATATCCCTCTGTGCATCTCGCATATATAGAAATGCATCCTTTAAATGCTCTATAGTCAATAAAATACTGTCCCTGTCAAGGGTATCAATATTTTCAGTCAGGGAATCCGACCAAGCCACCCCAGCGCTGCACATCCAGGCTGAGGCGATCGCTGGTCGCAGTATAACACCAGTATGTGTGTATATACTTTTTAGGATATTTTCCAGCCTCCTATCAGCTGGCTCCTTGAGGGCGGCCGTATCTGGAGACGGTAACGCCACTTGTTTTGATAAGCGTGTGAGCGCCTTATCCACCCTAGGGGGTGTTTCCCAACGCGCCCTAACTTCTGGCGGGAAAGGGTATAACGCCAATAATTTTCTATCGGGGAAAACCCACGCATCATCACACACTTCATTTAATTTATCTGATTCAGGAAAAACTACAGGTAGTTTTTTCACACCCCACATAATACCCTTTTTTGTGGTACTTGTAGTATCAGAAATATGTAACACCTCCTTCATTGCCCTTAACATGTAACGTGTGGCCCTAATGGAAAATACGTTTTCTTCACCGTCGACACTGGAGTCAGTGTCCGTGTCTGTGTCGACCGACTGAGGTAATGGGCGTTTTAAAGCCCCTGACGGTGTTTGAGACGCCTGGACAGGTACTAATTGGTTTGCCGGCCGTCTCATGTCGTCAACCGACCTTGCAGCGTGTTGACATTATCACGTAGTTCCCTAAATAAGCCATCCATTCCGGTGTCGACTCCCTAGAGAGTGACATCACCATTACAGGCAATTGCTCCGCCTCCTCACCAACCTCGTCCTCATACATGTCGACACACACGTACCGACACACAGCACACACACAGGGAATGCTCTGATAGAGGACAGGACCCCACTAGCCCTTTGGGGAGACAGAGGGAGAGTTTGCCAGCACACACCAAAACGCTATAATTATACAGGGACAACCTTATATAAGTGTTTTCCCTTATAGCATCTTAATATATTATAATATCGCCACCAAAATGCCCCCCCTCTCTGTTTTAACCCTGTTTCTGTAGTGCAGTGCAGGGGAGAGCCTGGGAGCCTTCCTAGCAGCGGAGCTGTGTAGGAAAATGGCGCTGTGTGCTGAGGAGAATAGGCCCCGCCCCCTTTTCGGCGGGCTTCTTCTCCCGTTTTTCTGACAACCTGGCAGGGGTTAAATACATCCATATAGCCCCAGAGGCTATATGTGATGTATTTTTAGCCAGCATAGGTACTTTCATTGCTGCCCAGGGCGCCCCCCCCAGCGCCCTGCACCCTCAGTGACCGTTGGTGTGAAGTGTGCTGAGAGCAATGGCGCACAGCTGCCGTGCTGTGCGCTACCTTAAGAAGACTGGGAAGTCTTCAGCCGCCGATTTCTGGACCTCTTCTCTCTTCAGCATCTGCAAGGGGGTCGGCGGCGCGGCTCCGGTGACCCATCCAGGCTGTACCTGTGATCGTCCCTCTGGAGCTAGTGTCCAGTAGCCTAAGAAGCCAATCCATCCTGCACGCAGGTGAGTTCACTTCTTCTCCCCTAAGTCCCTCGTTGCAGTGAGCCTGTTGCCAGCAGGACTCACTGAAAATAAAAAACCTAACAAAACTTTTACTCTAAGCAGCTCTTTAGGAGAGCCACCTAGATTGCACCCTTCTCGGCCGGGCACAAAAACCTAACTGAGGCTTGGAGGAGGGTCATAGGGGGAGGAGCCAGTGCACACCACCTGATCCTAAAGCTTTTACTTTTGTGCCCTGTCTCCTGCGGAGCCGCTATTCCCCATGGTCCTTACGGAGTCCCCAGCATCCACTTAGGACGTCAGAGAAACAGACATTACATACCAATAAGGCAGCCAACTATATCTTTACAAAGAGAAAAACAAACAAAAAAAACCTCGCTTTTTCAATATACCTAGACTATTCAATCATGATATTCATTTGACATAATCAGCAAATGCAGTACAACTTGCTGGGATGTGTAGTTCCACGAATCATACCTAGACTATTCAATCATGATATTCATTTGACATAATCAGCAAATGCAGTACAAGTTGCTGGGATGTGTAGTTCCACGAATCATACCTGTTGAGCACAAAGAGTGATGAGGAGTTGGTTCACAAAGTTCACAATCGACAACAGCTGATGATATAACTTAACGCAGGTATAACGCTATTTTTATAATAACACTTTTATGTCAGCACTTCTATGGAAGCACGACCAGCCGATGGCTAGCATTGAAGGTGGAACGTGGCTGGGTCTTCCAGCATGACAATGATCCCAAACACACCGCCCGGGCAACTAAGGAGTGGCTCCGTAAGAAGCATTTCAAGGTCCTAAAGTGGTCTAGCCAGTCTCCAGACCTCAACCCAATAGAAAATCTGTGGAGGGAGTTGAAAGTCTGTATTGCCCGGCGACAGCCCAAAAACATGACAGATCTAGAGAAGATCTGCATGGAAGTGTGGGCCAAAATACCTGCTACAGTGTGTGCAAACCTGGTCAAGAACTACAGGAAACGTTTGACCTCTGTAATTACCAACCGAGGTTATATTACAAAGTATTGATTTAAACTTTTTGATTGTCCAAATATTTATTTTCTGCAAGAATATAAAATAGATTGTTTAAAAATTATACAATGTGATTTCCTAGTTTTTCTTTCTCCATATTCTGTCTCTCACGGTTGAAGTGTACCTATGATGGAAATTACAGACCTCTCTCATCTTTATAAGTGGGTCAACTTGCACAATCGGGGGCTGTCCAAATACTTTTTTGCCCCACTGTATATATATTTATATTTATATATACAGTATACAGATGTACCCACTCATCCAGCATGGTTACATTGTGAATGTGCACTGCTGCCGCGACTAGGCTTTCCGGTGCCTAGCTGCACCAAGGCAGCGTACGAAGAAGCTCCCATTCATGTGAATGGGGCACGTGTGGGTTTATGACATGTGTGCGCCCAGGACGCGTCGTCGCCAGTGATCACCCCATCGCACTGGTGTGCAGATGTAGCCACAATGAGCTACATCTGTATATATATATATATATATATATATATATTATCACTCCAGCAGACCGGGAGACCGTGTGTAGCATTCCTGAATGCTACAAACAAATGGTCTGCTGGAGTGATAACACATTTAAGTGTTAGTCATTGGACTTATCATACACCACTGGCTCTTTACGCAAATCAGTTTACCAAGCTGTGTGAAGAGGAGGTTTCAGACTTTTTCTATTTGGTTTTAGTCTTGATCACCGCTGCTGTTATTCACTGTGGATCATTCATTCTTTTATAAATGGTGGCATATTGCCTTTACAATTATCATGGTTTCAAAAACATTATAGATCACATCGATTTAAAGTAGTTCACACCCACATTCTAGATTCAACTTTATATGTGGCACATCGGTTTCCAATTAAGTAAACTTAAGCCGATAGTCTCCTTTGTGGAACTCAGCACGATACATTTTTAGACATGTTTTACCCCTGAAGAAGTCCCCTTGGACGAAACGCATAGGGTTTATCAATTATTGTACACTATCCATTTGCTTCGAATTTCCTCCTTAGAGCTCACACCGTCAAGGTGAGGAGGATATTTCATTGTACCATCCGGTGTGTTTCCAATTGATTGTATTGTCATTTTAATAATATTGTTATGTCATGTCAGAATATGACTATGGATTACAAAACTCTTTTTAAAACTTTGTGACTAAATTGTATTTTTGTCGGGTGATTATTCCTTTGGTGAGAGGGTTTTTCTGTAGGCCCCAATTGGGAGGTTTCTAAGAGGAAGAGAATCCAAGAGAAGCTTCGGCTACGAATCTTGAATTGAATAATTTTCAATCAGCACCTAATGTTGTAGCACACTCTGTTTTATCTATCTATCTATCTATCTATCTATCTATCTATCTATCTATCTATCTATCTATCTATCTATCTATCTATCTATCATACATGTAAACCGAGCCAGCCCGAACTTCAGGGAATCTGAGCCATGGCTCAGATTTTTCCACCAGGCTCAAATTCTAAATCAAAGCAAAGTATCATAATCCCTGCATCAGGCCTTGTGACTTTTGGATTTGATATAAGTCTGTCCCGCAGTGATTCGAGCGCCACTTCACATAGGACCACCGCAAAAAGAGAGCACAGACTGGACTGCCAGGGAAGAAATTAATTAATAATATATCAGTCATTTAAGTTTATAAAGGTGCACAGCCCAGAGCTCCTAAGGGCAGCATTAACCATCATTAACCCTTTATTGGTGCACATGCACACCAGTTCCGTCTACGTCACGGCTGTCTATGCAACTCAGATGCGTTTTGCCGCTGATGCAGTCTGAAAGTGACAAAACACGTCTGGGTTGAACAGATGGCTTTGAGAACCGGGCACACCCAAACTTAAGGTGGGTACACACTGGCCGATATATCGGCTGTTCTATTGAACGCCGATATATCGTGGGTCCATCGGCAGTGTGTACGGGCGATATGTCTGTGAACTCCGTCGTTCACAGACATATCGCGTCGGACCTGCAGCACAGCCGACGCCCAATATATCTACCAATATATTGGCGCATCGCTGTATGTGTACGGGCGACCAGCTGGCCACCCGTACACATGCTGTGGCGGCCGGCGGTGATTGACACCTGAACTGGGCGGGCGTGTGTACACGCCCGCCCAGTTCATGACGTCAGTCCCCAACGGATCGGCCAGTGTATATGCACAGCACACTGCCATAGATATCTGTCCATAGATATCGGTAGATATATCTATCAGTGTGTACCCACCTTTAGAGATCCGGGCCATGACTCGGATCTCCCGGCCTGCCTAGGATCCCACAGGTTTTTGATTTGGGTGGCATTTTCAAAATTCAGCGTCTCTTTGGTGACATGCTGGCTGCTATAATGGCCTCTAATAATGGGCTCAGGGCATAGCAAGTTAGATTTTATCTTACATTTGGCTGCTATAATGTATGTATATGGGTACTTGTTGCTGGCTGCTATAATGCATGTATGTGGGTACCTGTTGTTGGCTGCTGTAATGTGTGTACTGTATACGAGTACCTGCTCCCTGAAACAATTTTTATCTTATAATTAATTACTATGCATGTGTTGATTGAAAATCATTTGTATTATGTGTGAAACAAATTAAACAAATGAAATACTTGATGAGGTTAATATATCAGTTGCTAAAAATTAAAATAAAGTTGTTGATCATGGTAATAATAAAATTGAGAGACTTCAATAAAATTGACAACAGATACTTGAAGAGGCGAGTGGATGAAGGTGTTTATTTTGCAGTTTATTTTATTTATTTTGCAGTTGTAAAGAAAGATCATATTCTTTAGAAAAGTAGCAAATTAATTCTTTACCCTGGTATTCCCCATAAATATACCCTAATGATCATTGTTTGACATATAGAAATATGTAAAAGTGTAGCGCATAAACCAGTTGTGAACTGGTCATAACTTCTATTTGAATCAATTATTTATGTTTTTATTGCCTTAAATGTGAACTTTTTTTGACATTTGCACATATACTATGCAGTATGGTTCATGATTAATTAAGTATACTTACACATTTTTCTTTTCTATTTTTATTAAGCATTGATGAAGAACGTTCTGTGCAAGAATAAGCCTGTACATCTCTTAAGAGCCCCTAACGCATAGTGGGAACAGAAAAGCATGCCAGTGCATTGGATTCTATTCTATTTCTAAGTGCTAACATTTTGTATCTTGAAGAAAACAAAATGGGCCTTCATATAAAATCTGCTGGCGACGTCGTTGAAAGCTGGTGTTTGGTGAAAACATCGCCTCGCCACAACCAGAAGCATCCTTTTGTCCACAAGAAACTGAGACTTATTCGAATACTGGGTCTGTTCCTCAGCATAACAGCCATAAGCACTATGTCCACTTCAATTGGTGCCTTTTTAAAGACAGAACTTTACAGCAATGAAATGATCAGTGCTACAGACAGCCATACTCTACTGCAGCGGCATCAACGAAATCTGATGGAGTTTGCAGAACAAAACCAGAATGATACCCCAGGATCTACTATTTCCATGAACTACAGAGCAGGAAACAAATCAGTTTCCAAGGGTGAATACCCACACGATATTTTTTCTTTAGAAGACAGAAAGAGGGGTGCTGTCGTGCTCCATATATTTGGAATGATTTATATGTTCATAGCATTAGCTGTAGTTTGTGATGAATTTTTTGTTCCTTCGTTAACAGTTATCACTGAAAAACTCATGATCTCTGACGATGTGGCAGGGGCGACCTTTATGGCTGCTGGGGGATCTGCCCCAGAACTGTTTACTTCATTAATAGGAGTATTTATATCTCATAGCAATGTTGGTATTGGGACCATCGTTGGATCAGCAGTATTCAATATCCTCTTTGTGATTGGCATGTGTGCTATATTTTCGAAGGAGGTATTAAATCTCACCTGGTGGCCACTGTTTCGAGATGTGTCATTTTATATTCTGGGATTGATTATGCTCATAAGCTTTTTTTTGGACAATATGATCCTCTGGTATGAAAGCCTCCTGCTCCTCATGGCGTACTTAACCTATGTTACGTTTATGAAGTTCAATGTTCAAGTGGAAAGCTGGGTGAAGAGCTTACTGAACAGGAACAAGGTTGTCAAGGTATCGTCAGCGACTTCTGATGGGAAGGTCAGTTGTGTTTTATCATTTGCTTATCTAAATGTGAATGTTTGTTTCATTTGTGGAAGCAGGGGCTGGCAAGGAACTTTCAGTGGGGTCGGGAGAGTTACATCTTTGTATTTTACAAAATATTTTGTATTCTAGGTATATACGTGATGCTGTCATTATACACGCTTTAGAATTTATCAGTGATAATGTATGCACAGACCTGGGGGTAAATTTACTAAGATGGGAGTTCTATTTAAGATGGGATGTTGCCAATAGCAACCAATCAGATTCCAGGTATTATCTTCTAGAAGGTGCATGATAAATGAGAAGTTGAATCTGACTGGTTGCCATGCAACATCCCATTTTTCTATTACGTCCTTGAGGATGTTGGGGACACCAAAAAAACCATGGGATATAGACGGATCCGCAGGAGACATGGGCACTTTAAGACTTTCAAAGGGGGCGTGACCAGGCTCCTCCCTCTATATCCCTCCCGAGACTCAGTTTAGAAAATGTGCCCTGCGAGATGGAGGCACTCGGGGGAGCTCTTAGAGTTTCTCTGAAAAGACTTAATGTTAGGTTTTTTATTTTGGGGAGATCTGCTGGCTACAGACTCCCTGCTTCGTGGGAAAAAGGGGAGAGCAGTCTAGACCCACTTCTAATGAGTTTCAGGGCTCTGCTGCTGTTGACAGGATGCCTTCAGCTCCTGAGGGGAGATGAACGCCGTGCTCTCCTGGATGCTCGCTCCCACAGCTTGCCGTCCCCCCTCTTCAAGCCAGAAGACAGGTGAGTATGTGAGGAAAAGACATCTTCTCTTCAACAAAGACGGCATATAGAGGTACCGTGCAGTGATTTGCTCAGTGCGCGCCAGGCTCCCGGACTGTACACACCGCTGGGTGCAGGGCGCTGGGGGGGTGCCCTGGGGAGCTAAAAATACCTCAGAAATAAGGGCGGCATATCTGTACAGTGCCCTGGCACTGCCCGCAAACCCCGCCAGGATAAACATGTAAAAATAAGCGGGAAGAAGCGCACCATGTTGGGGGCGGGGCTTCTTCCTCCAGGCTCACTCGGCGCCATTTCCTCCTCCAAGCAGCAGCGCTGGTCCTTCCTCACAGCAGCAAGTACCAGGGGCTATAAAACGGGGGGGGGGGGGGGGGGGGGCAGATTATTTACATATTATAGCGCTGCAGCTCTGTGACACTTGAGGGTGTTTTTCAGACCTGCACTTTGGCGCTGGGGTGTGAGCTGGCTCCTTTCCTTTTGTTTCCTCACAGGCTTTCTTTTGGGTGCTGTTAGGGAGACAACATGTCTGAGGCAGAATTTTCCTCTCAGGGGGATAATTTATTGGGGACACCAAATGTTTTGGGGGTCCTGTCGGCACCGCCGACTGCTGATTGGTTAACTTCTTTAAATGCTTTAAATGCTAGTGTTACTCTATTATATCAAAAGTTTACTGAATCTGACTCTCAACTGCAGATTTGGAAGAGATCAGTAGATGACGCTTTATTACAAGGGTCACTAAAACGTGGTGTTGACCAATTAGATGACACAGATACCGACACGGACTCTGATACCGGTGCCGATTATGCTGATTCTAGATTAGATCCTAAATTGGCTAAGAGTATTCAATATATGATTGTGGCTGTCATAGACATATTACGTATTGACGAGGACCCCTTTACACCAGAAACGAGGGTCCTTATTTACAAAGAAAAGAGATGCTCGTTTTTTTTTCCTCCTTGTTTTGAACTAAATGACCTTCTTGATGGCATCTGGAATACACCTGATAAGAAATTTCTCATTCCTAATAGGATCAAGGGGGCATATCCCTTTCCCGCAGCGGATAGGGATAAGTGGGAAATACCACCCACAGTAGACAAAGCCCTAGCACGCTTGTCTAAACAGGTAGCGCTCCCTGCGGCTCAGTCGACGACTCTTAAGGAGCCGGCTGATCTTAAGCAGGAGGCTACTTTAAAAGCTATTTTTACTACCACAGGGATGCAGCTTAGACCGCTTATTGCGTCAGCGTGGGTTAGTAGCGTCATTGAAAAATGGGCTGAAAGTTTATCTGCGGATTAAGATACTCTGGATAGGGATAGCATCCTAGTGATGCTTGGTTATATCAGGGACGCGGCTACGTACTTGAAAGAGGCTGCAAGAGATGCTGGCCTCCTGGGGGTTAAGGCTAATGCTATGTCAATTGCGGCTAGGCGTGCGCTATGGACTGATCAATGGAATGCTGACGCTGATTCCAAGAAAAATATGGAGTCCCTTCCCTTTAAGGGTGGGGAACTGTTTGGTGACGGCCTTACTGATTTAGTATCAGCGGCCACAGTGGGTAAATCTACTTATTTACCTAATGCTCCTGCGCAACAGAAGAAACCGCACTATCAAATGCAGTCCTTTCGGCCCAATAAATATAGAAAAGGCCGAGGTAAATTCTTCCTCGCTACCAGAGGTAGAGGAAGGGGCAAGAGAACTCCCGCCTCCTCGAGTTCACAAGAGCAGAAGTCCTCCCCGGCTTCCGCCAAATCCACCGCATGACGCAGGGTCTCCCTTACAGGAGACCGCACCAGTGGGGGCACGTCTAAGGCTTTTCAGTCAGGTTTGGGTTCGCTCGGACCTGGACCTGGACCCTTGGGTGTTACAAATTGTGACCCAAGGGTACAAACTGGAATTCCAAGACGTTCCCCCTCGCCGTTTTTTTTTTTCAAATCACCCTTACCAGTTTCGCTTCCAGACAGAGTTCTAGTCTGTGGAGCGATACAAAAATGATGTCAAAATCAGGTTGTGATCCCCCGGGCGCAACAAGGGGAAGAGTTTTATTCAAGCCTATTTGTAGTGCCGAAGCCGGATGGCTCGGTACGATCAATCCGCAACCTAAAATCTGTACATTTTTTCCTGAAGAAATTCAAATTCAAGATGGAGTCTCTCCGAGCGGTGATCTCCAGCCTGGAGGAGGGGGAATTCATGGTGTCTTTGGACATAAAGGATGCCTACCTTCATGTTCCCATTTATCCCCCTCATCAGAGTTATCTCCGGTTTGCAAACCAGGATACTCATTACCAATTTCAGACGTTGCCGTTTGGCCTGGCCACGGCTCCGAGGATTTTCACAAAAGTCAGGATAGAAATGATGGTTCTCCTCAGAAAAAGAGGAGTTACAATTATCCCGTACTTGGACGATCTCCTGATAAAGGCGAGGTCCAAGGAAAAACTGGTACAGGACATTGCACTGTCTCTGTCGCTTCTACAACAGCACGGCTGGCTCTTGAACCTGCCGAAATCACACTTAATTCCAACAACCCGGTTGGCATTTTTGGGTATGATTCTGGACACGGTCCAGCTGAGAGTGTTCCTCCCTCTGGAGAAAGCACTGGGAATTCAGAGTTTGGAAAAAAACTCATTCTGAAACCACCAACTGTCTCCATTCATCAATGCATTCGATTGCTGGGGAAGATGGTGGCGGCATACGAGGCCCTCCAATTCGGGAGGTTCCATGCCAGAGTGTTTCAGTGGGACCTGTTGGACAAATGGTCCGGATCCCACCTTCATATACACCGGAGGATAGTTCTATCCCCCAACACCAGAATCTCACTCCTGTGGTGGCTACACAGCTCTCACCTCTTAGAAGGACGCAGATTCGGGATCCAAGACTGGATCCTAGTGACCACGGATGCAAGTCTCCGGGGTTGGGGAGCAGTCACACAAGGGGTGACCTTCCAAGGAAGATGGTCAAGTCAGGAAACTCTTCTTCACATAAACGTGCTGGAGTTGAGGGTCATTTACAATGGCCTTCTACAAGCGGAGCATCTTCTTCGAAACCGAATCCAATCGGACAATGTGACAGCAGTAGCGTACATAAACCGCCAAGGCGGCACAAAGAGCAGAACAGCAATGGCAGAAGCCACAAGGATTCTTCGCTGGGCAGAGACTCGGGTAAGCAATCTGTCGGCAATTTTCCTTCCGGGAGTGGACAACTGGGAAGCAGACTTCCTCAGCAGACACGCTCTACATCCAGGAGAGTGGAGCCTCCATCAGGAGGTCTTCTCCCTACTAACAAATCTATGGGGGGTTCCCCACATAGACATGATGGCGTCCCGCCACAACACAAAACTACTAAAGTATTGTTCCCGGTCCAGGGACCCTCAGGCGACGGCAGTGGATGCACTGACGTCACCTCGGGTGTATCCGTCGGTGTACGTTTTCCCTCCGCTTCCTCTCATTCCAAAGGTTCTGAGAATCCTAAGAAAATCACAGATTCCAGCACTCCTTGTAGTTCCAGACTGGCCAAGGAGAATTTGGTACCCGGATCTTCAGGAGTTGTTAGTTGAAGATCCATGGCCTCTTCCTCTTCGCGAGGATCTGCTGCGGCAGGGGCCGTTCGTCTATCAAGACTTACAGCGGCTACGTTTGACGGCATGGCGGTTGAATGCCAGATTTTAGCCTGTAAGGGTATTCCCGATGAAGTCATCCCCACTCTTATCCTTGCTAGGAAGGGTGTGACGTCGAAACACTATCACCGTATTTGGAGGAAATATATTTCCTGGTGCGAGTCCAAGAAAGCTCCAGTGGAGAAGTTTGACCTTGGACGTTTTCTCCATTTTCTACAAAATGGAGTGGATGCGGGCCTTAAATTAGGCTCCATAAAAGTGCAGATTTCTGCTTTGTCAATTTTCTTTCAGAAACAATTGGCCTCACTTCCTGAGGTGCAGACCTCTGTAAAAGGGGTCCTGCACATCCAACCTCCTTTTGTGCCACCTGTGGCACCTTGGGATCTTAATGTGGTTTTGACATTCCTAAAATCACATTGGTTTGAACCTTTAAGTAAAATGGAGTTGAAATTCCTCACTTGGAAGGTTGTCATTTTGTTAGCATTGGCATCCGCAAGGCGGGTGTCTGAATTGGCGGCCTTGTCTCACAAGAGCCCTTATTTGATATTCCATGAAGATAGGGCAGAATTGAGAACTCAGCAACAATTTCTGCCAAAGGTGGTTTCCTCTTTTCATATTAACCAACCTATTGTGGTGCCAGTGGCTACTGGCACTTTGGCTGAGGAAAAGTCTCTGGATGTCGTCAGAGCTTTGAAAATTTACGTTGCCAGAATGGCTCCAGTTAGAAAAACAGAGTCTCTTGTTTGTGCTATATGCTCCCAATAAACTTGGGTATCTTGCTTCCAAGCAGACCATTGCCCGCTGGATATGTCACACGACTCAGCAGGCTCATTCCACGGCAAGTTTGCAGTTACCTAAATCTGTAAAAGCCCATTCCACTAGGAAGGTGGGCTCGTCCTGGGCGGCTGCCCGGGGTGTCTCGGCATTACAACTTTGCCGAGCTGCTACTTGGTCGGGGTTGAACACGTTTGCTAAGTTTTACAAGTTTGATACCTTGGCCGATGAAGACCTAAAGTTTGGTCAATCGGTGCTGCAGAGTCATCCGCACTCTCCCGCCCGTCATAGAGCTTTGTTATAATCCCATGGTTCTTTTGGTGTCCCCAACATCCTCAAGGACGTAATAGAAAACAGGATTATAATACCTACCGGTAAATACTTTTCTATAAGTCCGTAGAGGATGTTGGGCGCCCGTCCCAGTGCGTACTGTATCTGCAGTTTAGTTCTGGTTATACACAGGTTGTGTTATGGTTTCTTCAGCTTGTTGCTGAATTTTGTTCATGTCCGTTGGCATGTGTTCAGTTGAATGCCATGTTATTTGGCATGTTTATGGCGTGAGCTGGTGTGATGCTTACCTTGTTGTTAATTCCTTTCCTCAAAATGTCCATCTGTCCGGGCACAGTTCCAAACTGAGTCTGGGGAGGGATATAGAGGGAGGAGCCAGGTCACGCCCCCTTTGAAAGTCTTAAAGTGCCCATGTCTCCTGCGGATCCATCTATATCCCATGGTTCTTTTGGTGTCCCCAACATCCTCTACGGACTCAAAGAAAAGGATTTACCGGTAGGTATTAAAATCCTGTTTTAATAGAACTCCTATCTTAGTAAATTTACCCCTCATCTCCAAATGCACCCTACACACTATGAGAAGCTCAACTAAACACATTAACAAGAACTTGAACACCAAGGGGAGGGCAAATACAGGAATGTTGATACATTTTAGGCATGGTTATGCAAACTGTGGAAAATTCTTAATTCAGAAAACTATATGGGGGAGATTCAATTAGCTGGGTTAAGTGCCCAGATAAGGATTTTTGCTTGCACATCCAGAGTGTATATAGATCCAAAGACAGGCACAAACAACCCAATATTTTAAATGCCCAAGTGCCCAGTAGTATCAACCCAAAAGGAAATGATTACAAAGAAACCATAAACAAAGGCACTCAAATACTGTAGGACTTGTTCAAATTTACCTTATAAAGTAGGCTCAGCAGCAAAGTATCGGAGTAACTGACTCCTTTCATAATGATCAGTTCTCGGTATATGATATTAATGAAAAGTACAAATGAATTACTGCTTTCAGAACCTTCTACGTAACAGTTACCAGATACGACATCTCAAAGCTATATAAGTAAGCCAGTCTTTTTGCACAGTAGTAATGATTATTTATAAAAATCCAGCAAATATTTTTTTATTTGGTTTATTACATTACTAGGCAGGATGAAATTGTTCTTTGGGCAGCTGTTAGTAATAGGAGCAATTTATTTGTTGCTTCATTCAGGCGTAAATGCCACGAGCACACAGATTTCTGCTCAGAAATGTGCGAAAAGTCTGTGGTTTAGGTGCCCTAACCAAGGCTTTAGATGGGTTTAGCCGCCATATGCGGCTAAACCCGGTGCTTTTAAATGTGAAAAGCGTGATAATTAATGGGCGCCCAAAACAATTGAATAACTCTGTTTGTTGCCCATTTATTTGGGGTGGTCTTCAGGTTGCTGGCGGCTGGGCTCCCGGCGACCACCATACCGGCGCCGGAATCCTGACCACCGGCATACAAACATATTTTCTCCCTCTTGGGGGTCCACGACAACCCTAAAGGGAGAATAGACAGCGCGGTGCGCTTAGCGCACCATCGTGCCCGCAGCGTGGCTCATTTGCGCTCGCCCAGCTGTTGGTATGCCGGTGGTCAGTATTCCGGCGCCGGTATGCTGGTCGCCAGGAGCCCGAATGCCGGCATACCATACTACACCCATTTATTTGTACCACCCAAAAAAACAATTGATTTCCCCCTTAGATATTTAACGTTAACCTATTTAGAGTAGGTCACATTATAGGTATGGTCTCTGAGAGAGAATGTTGTAGCTTCGTGTCTGACAACTTTTAATCACACATATTCACATATTTTTTCTTCTTTTCCCACTAATGTCTTTGCTGGCATTGGAATGCTTATTATTTTTGGGGACATTCAAGTATTTATAATTATGGTAAATAGTGGGGGGAAAACTTTTGACATAACAGATAGAGTCTACTAGACTTATTGTATATAAAAATATATTGGAAATGCCACTCAAGATTTCTGCACTTAAAATGAAATGCTTATCACTGAAATGCAGGATCAACTTTGCAAAACACTTCACTATAAAGTTCATTTGCACATCAGAATTGTGCCTTTGATTTCTGAGTTATCTTTCCACACCAGCAAGTAATCTTTGAAGAACTATGAGACTGTAGACCATACCCACCTGAACAGGGCTTGTAGATCATATATCATTTATAAGATGTTGTTGTAGGTTTATGCTCATATCCTGTTTTGTAACCTGACGTTGAATGAGCGTTAAGATGTTGTGATGGGTGTATAATAAAATGGAGTGCCCCGTAGCCTGTTTAACAGGGAGACTGGACAGGGTAATTCTTCACTGATTGAGTTGTGTTAAACAAAATCAATGAATTATGCAGCTGTTGTAAAATCTTTGACTACAAATTTCTATTTAGATATAATGTAATTGTTGGGAACTGTTGACGATGGAGGAACAAGCTATATATTTTGAAATTGATTTAAACTTACAATTACTGACAAATGAAAGAAGAAGACGCAACCTGATAGCGTCATGACCATACAATCTGTACGGGGAGATGGCAAAATATGTGGATGTTGTCTGTATCTTACAGTATTTATACAATTAGCATTTCAAGGGTCATGATTTTGCACCTGCATTTTATACACATCAGTTAACAGAGACAGTAAGGTATAATACATATCTGTATCTCCTATAGAGTGTAACCCCAAGGTGTGGTCACAGAGAAATGTTTGAATCCTATGTTTTTCAGCAAAGAAAGCTCAGCATTAGAGCAGCTTAATTGAAGCCGTGATGGGGTGTTACAGTGAAGGGGGAACCTGATAATGCATGCACTATTTTATAAGCTGAATTGTTCTTTTGTAAATAGCTTTTCCCCTTCAACCACCACAGCAAAAGCTAATGTTTGGTGTTCTTGTCTAACTGGTAGATTGCAACATTCAAGCACTCATGTGCTACACAACCCTAATACCCCTTTGACTGGCTAAAGATTCAGTATATGTTCAGCCAACCTGCATTGTGATTGTTTGCTCATGTTGCATTGCTTCTTCCAATTAACATTTCCCTTTCCAGATTTCTCTGCCAGATAAGTAAGGTGGCTCTTGCAACCAATAACGTACCAAGTTACTTGTAGGTAATTGTTTATTTAAATGCACTAGGTGCACCATAGCAATGTGCCACTCCTGGTCATTCTGCACCACTCACTTATGCTTGTGAACAGGGGGTGAGCTACATGGGGTGCAGTAGGTGCAGCTGCTACTGGACCCAGAGATGAGTTGTTACTAGCAATGTAAGGTTATCGCCCCTTCCCTATTAGGCCCCCCAAGGCACCCCCTGCTCTCAAAGAAGGAATAGACCTTTTCAAAAGAGAAATGCAGGGAGTCCTGGATACTAGAGTCCCATCAATTGGGCCTCTACAGAAATTTTGATATGGGTCCCAGTGATACGCTGTTCTGCCCATGCTTGTAAGGTTATTTTATTTTTTTCCTACTGTTGATTAAATGTAAAAAGTGATTGCGTTCCATTCTACACAATACAACAACACCTCAGTCGTCACAATCTTTCTACACTGTTTTATCTAAACTATAGATAGAAAAAGACAAGTGATATATTTTTTTAAAAGCTTAAAACATGTCACAGCGTGACACATCCCAGGTGTGAAGTATTTCCGTAATCACATCCTGCTTCTGTGCCACGTCAGCGGGAATCTCTTTCATGCTTTTTACTTTTGTTATCGCAAAAATCTTTGATCCAAATGTGGATTTATACATATTATTTAGCAGTTTAAACAGTCTGTAGAGTAATATTATATATATAGAGCAATATTATAATCTTAAAATTGTCCTGTTACCATGAAACAATGTATATTTTCAGTGGCACACCTACTGTATGTACCCCTTCTATAAACTGCTGCATTGTCTATGACAATAATAAGGAGGAGACACAAAGGCAAAAAGCAATTCATTGATTGAAATGAAAAATGATCGCTGCACTTTATCTGGGGAATGGGAATGAAACATTATTTACAAATATTCTGTTCAGTGTCCCGTAGACACAATACTATTTAATATTTTAATTAAATGATGTTTTAGTAATAACAAGTCCCTGCAACTAATATTTATGCTGCTCGATCATTAGGGCTTGCTGTTAAATAAATGATACTCCAAAGTGTAAAGGCATTAGATATACAAGGTGGTCTTGGTTAGTTTAATATCTCAGAAACAATTATGGCAGTGTTAATGAAACTGGTAAACGCGCACATTACACTGTCTATAGCAAAAATAACTATTAATGTATTTGTGTTTTATGTATAATTTATCTTTTCAGCATCAACACTTTATTGTGAGCCTTTATGACACTGGGTTTCATGTGCAAAATGTCATTACTATTAAGGGCCTGGTGCTGAATTCTCCTGGTTGTGTCATGTAGCCCAGTAACAAGGTAGTAGTGTGCCAGCATGTGCTGCTGCCTTCCCCACCACCTGAGCGTATGCCATCATAAAGTTGTGTCCAAGTGAGCAGGTGGACGGGGCCCAATTCATCGGGAAACTCTCATCTGAACAGGTCCCACACATCCCCGCAGGGCACTATGGGAGTCTCTCCCCACACATTAGGGAGATGTATTATAGAGGCACATATTGTACTGCTATAATGCTCGGTAAAGAGGGGAAGCAGGAAGCTGCACCGACAAGATGTATGAACATTTCATCTGCCGATATGGTGGGGTTGAAATCCCCCTCCAACAATCCCCTCCAGAGCCCACAGCGCAACAACCTAGTGCTGATGGGCTGTCTCTCCTCTTGGCTGGCTCACTGGGCAAGATCTCCCGTACACAGCCCGTGGCTAGCAACTGCTGCTGCCAGGGATGGAGCTGTCCTTGCTATGTTGATGGGGCAACAACACCTGCAGCTGTCGAAATCGATAGCTGCAGCTGTCATAACAGTCAGTGCCACTGACCATTCATACATAGTAAAGATAGCAGCGCCGATAATGATAAGGTCATTGTCATTTAGCAGACATCAGTACAATAATATATGGGGGAGAAGTGGGCTGGTACCACTTCTTCTCCATAACAACTCTTAATACATCTAACCTTGTTCATGTTTATAAAGGGCTCACTGGTACAAAGCCAAGTATATTTGTGCTGAATTAACAATAGGGCAGCTGTGGTGATTGCCAAGGGGCCCACACACATAGCTACGTCACCAGTATAATGTGTGGTATAATGTGACTCGGGGGCAGTGTGTTTAATACATTTGTGGTGCTTGCATATTTATAATTATACTTCTTAGTAACATCTCCAAATATCATAATGACAATTTTATTGAGACTCCAACAAGCTGGTTGTTCTGGGGTCCCTGCAAACCTTAATCCAGCCCTGGTTCTAACATTATTTAGTAGCCTACCCACCTTTTCCTGTAGTCTCTGAACTTTTGAAATGAGGATTTTGACTTATTCCAATGTAGTGGTAGTGTTACTGGAATGGAGGACAGCAGGTCATGTAATTGTCATGTATCTGAGTATATTTTATGGTCAATATAGCGTCTATCTTTGTTTATGCAGAGTCAGTGGCGCACCCAGGGGGGGTTTCCGAGTACCCAGAAACCCCCCTCCACTAAAAAAAAAAACAAAAAAAAAAAACAATTTTTTTTTTTTTTTTTAGCTGCATGAGTATTATTAATGACTGTCTAGCGTCCTCTGCAGCCTGCTGTCTTCCTGGTGGCACTTGCAAGTGCAATAAAAGTTTACTTTATTTTAATTATAGTACATATATATCCATGTGCCTACATATATACACATGTATATACATACATACTGTCAAAGTCAGAAAAATATCTCTATGCACACTACCATATTTGCACCGCACACAGGTCCGTGCTGCGCGTGCGTACGCTCTCCCGTACGTGCGCATACTCACAGTCGCGGGCACCCGCAGGCGCATGGTATGCGTATTTACGGTAGAGTTTATGCGATCGTAGCGTGCGACTCAATCATTACATATTTTCACTAATAATGTAATTTGTAGATCATGGTCCCTTTGATAGATTCTGAAAGTTTGGTTAATATAGAATGTTCATGAACAGAGGAATCCCTCTTTGTTTGATACGAAGGGTCAGATAGGAGTAATACAGTGGTGTTTGATACCCATCGGAAGAATATTTAATTAGAAATATTCCGGTGTTGGTTTGAAGCAGATCAATCGCTCGTGCGAATAGTTATGGACATAAGAAGTTTATGAACATTTACTTTATTTGCACTTTATTACCCATGCGGCGGGAAACCCAGTTTCCCTCCCACCTGAGCAGTTGGAAATAGTCACAGCCCACCTGTATGAATCAACCTATGACCTTTTGTTATAATGCGAAGCCAAATTCCTGTGTCCAATGAACAATAAGATTGTAGGGACCATTGGATTGCATTGTGTGTGGAGCATAAAAGACGGGCCTGTGGCATCCAGCTTACACTTCTCTTCAAACGATTATCATTGCTGATAATCGGGAAGCTGGATGTCCAGAGGCGCTTGCGATCGTTTCCCCTTGTGCGTAAGTTTCTCTCCGTAATCATATTGTCTTACTGTGAGCCATTTCTCTCATATTTCTCTCTCTCCCTCTCTTCTCTTTCTCTCGTATTTTCCCTTGATTAGTATTGTATTGTATTGTATTTCTTGTATAGTTATTTGGTTAGGAAGTCTCTGTTATATTGTAGTGTATCATTTGTACTGTGATTCCTTTTTGCAAGTATATTAGTTATAATACATATAATAGGCTTTGGACCCTAAACAAGTATCTGTGTATTTTCTCATAGTGTTAAGTGTTCACAGAGCGTCGGTGACGCTCAAGCAGCTTTGTAGTTAATCAGGTTACACCAGGTTGCACTTACACATTGTCTCTACATAAAGGTATACTGTGTATCTCATTGTTAAAGGTATAGATATCAAGGTATAGCGTTGTGAGCGTCTGCGCCGCTGGTGATCTCCTCGTGGTCTCGAGCGTCCGCTACGCCATAGCGAATCATTACGTTTGTCTGTAGCCAATAGCGTGCCAGTCTGTGATCTCTGGGCCGTGAGCGAACGCGACGCTTGAGCGTCTCGCCTACGGCTGAGCGATCGTTACGCAAGTAGCGTACCCTTACGGTACTTCTTAAGTAAACAGCGTACAGTGTTCTTAGACCTCATAAAGGGTTGTTTATACGATAAAGGAATTCAGCTTTATCAATTGGGGGCCGTCCAGTCCTTCACATATCTGCACTAGGTAGATCAGCAGACATTATCCCTCAGCAAAGGGCGGGAGGTTGTCTCACAGTGCTGACGGGATAAGCGTCTGCTTCGCTTAGATAAAGAGTGCTGAAGGAATCCGGGAACCGGAGGTAAGAACAAAACGCTTGTGTCTTTTAAAACTATTTTTCTTCTGTCTTGCGTATACACGCACGTATACATCTGTATTTCCTTTTCATTTAAAATTTTCGTATATCACTATCCTGTTTGCCAGTTTTATAGTTGATAGAAAAATGCTAAAAGAGATTTGCTGTTATTTCATAGTTTAAGAATAGAGGTAATAGTTAAAGTATAGACCAACACACGGTTTGCCTGGGAGATAAGGCGAAGTCAGTGTGGTGTGCGGTAGATGATCAGGGATCATCTACATTGATAAAAGTATAAATTGTGTTACGGTGGATCTTTGCTTTGCGTACACGTGTCCCTAACTGAGACTTGCGTACGCAATCCAAAGGCCGACGCACGCAGTTTACATTACGCAACGGAGCGTCTGTGTACGCCCACGTAACTCAAACCACAAGTTGACTTTAACAGGCGATAAATAGCGCAACGCGGTAAATAGCGCAACGCGATAAATAGCGCAAGGCGATAAATAGCACAAATTGATTTCAGCTTTCCAAAAACTTAGTTTAAATACCTTACTTTACTGTAATACCTCTGCGGAGAGCTATCAGACTACGGGAAATTATTTTTCTGATCAGAAAACTATAAGAATGATATTGGTTTGAAAACGGTATGAGTGTATTGAATCCCGCTTTGTGGACTTTGTGATCTATGTGATAATCCCGCTTTGTGAACTTTGTGATCTATGTGGAACGTGATGAGCACGATCTGAGTGAAAACGTGCAACAGAGTGTGATAAAGTTTTCGTTGTATTACGCTCTGGCTGTTTTGGAGCACAGTAGGGAGACTCCAATGATCCTACCATTTATGGGCAACAAGTGTCTATAAGTGGTACGATTGGACCGCACGGTTGTATGTGTGACCAATAACGCAACGTGATATGAGGTCGTATATCCATGCGTAAATCTTGCCCTCATACGTGTTGTAGGGAGCACATGCAAGCGTGATTTGTGTAAAGAAAAAGGAAGGGAATTTTCTCAGGAAAATCTCTAAAAATAGGGCCTGCAACGGCTACACGTGTCTGCTAGAAGGCGGAACGGAGATACCCGGAGCAGAAGAAGTTCAGTGGAAGAGCTTTAAGGATTTCCAACGAAGTTCTGTGTTTGGTGCATTTTAGGAAGTTTTTCTGTGTTAAAAAGGTCCACAATGGCAGCCAAGTGCACAATACAGAGACGGTCGGAGGTCAGGATTCAGACTCCAGAGGCTTGCAGACCCCGAGGGTCTGCTCGGTTAGTAATGTGGGGGAAATATGGTCCCCACTCTGAGACCTTTTGTGATGAATGGACACGAATGACTGCGGGGGATAAGGTACCATTTCCCGGGATAGGTAGTTTTGACTCAGAGGTGTTGCATAATTTAAGGAGAAGGATATGTCTCATTAAATCAGCAAAGAGACGAATCAAGCATTATGATTGTTTACAGATATGGCAACAGGAGGGTGAAATGCAAAGAAATGTAACTTACTTACCTAACTTTCATCTTGAGAGGAGAGAAATGGCAATGGAGGGGATTGTGGTTGCGGAGAAAAGCACAAGGGTGAACAATAAAAACGCTCTTAGCAACTGTAGTATAGATGATAAGAATAAGTGTAATAAATGTAACAAAGATAATTGTAATACTGTTGAATGTACAACTATTAACCCATGCAAGTCGCACCCCATGTTAAACTTTCCTCAGGAACACCAACCAGAAAGTGAACCCAGAACGATGTCGGCACCTCTTCCAGAAGCCATCACACAAGACGTCCAGGTGGACGCGACCCAGTCGGTAAAAACTGTAATCAAACCCCCTAATGGAGGGTCAGGTGAGGTCGTGTCCACAGGTATGTATGGTATTATACATCACGCACAAACAAATGTACCTTATATCTTAGAATCAATTCAGAATGACATTACTGGACTTAATCCTGTTAGGGTAATTGCAGTACCAAATGGGGAAACTGACTCTTCAGGAATCACTCCTGTCAGGAACATCGCCATGTACTGCCCTTTTTCCCGAACAGAATTAAGAGCAATTCTGTCTGAATTTCCTGATCCCAGGAAAGACTTAGTTGCTTGTCAAAGATACATTAGAGTGCTAGGACATACTGCAGAGCCAAGTAACAAAGATTGGAGGACAGTTTTGAGGGCATGTTTACCCCCCGATGTTGATTCATTGAAATTTATCACTGATTGTAAGCTAGATGAGGAAGTGCCACTAACAAACAAGTATAACCAAGATAATGTAAAAAGAATCAATCTACAGTTGAAAGAATATTTTCCTACAGCAGTAAAGTGGAATAAAATCTATACAATAAGACAAAAAAGAAGGTGAATCCGCAGAAGAGTATTTTCACCGGGCTCTGCAGGATATGGCTAGGTACACAGGTATAGATGACATTGAAACTAATGTACACCACAGAGAGGTAGCTGTGTCCGTATTAGCGAACAACTTAAAACACACTAAAAATTAGGGTACAAACTTCAATACCTCATTGGAGAGGTATCTCGGTGGCGGCATTAAGAGAGTCCGCTATCGAGCATGACCGAAATATCCAAAGAACCAGGGAAGCGCAGGGAGAGCGGTTGATGACACTGAACATCCAAGCACTAGAGGATGCATCAAGTCGACCAGAACCCCAGGCCCCTAGCACCTGGAGAAGGCCAAGGATTTGTTACCATTGTAGAAGAGAAGGGCATTATGCCAACAACTGTAATAACCCACATAAAGTTAGACCCCCTAGACCAAGAAATGAGCAAAATTACAACACACACCATTATAATCAGAGATCAGATAGGAGGAATTTTGAGCCACACCCATGATAGGTAGTCAAGAAAGGTGATCATACGACGGATGGTAAGCCTGAGGTAACGGTTAATAAAGTGGGAGGTCATTCACTGAAGACACAGGAATGACCAGGTGAAACGTTGTAAATGTATTTGTGAAGAAAAATGTTTTTCTCTCTCTCTCTCTATCCCCATCTTTGACGATTATCGGTGAGAATTCACACATTGCATATCCACTTGGTCCTTGCAGAAGTCTACCAAACCCCAGCAGGACCTATCCGCCACAATGTATTTCTGGCCAGATACAAACAGTGGAGTAATGCAGGTGCTGGTGGGGAGGGACTGCTCAAGGAGACCATTAGACACGTAGATATGACAGCCTGATAATGCTAACAATGTTTTCTTAATGTTGAAAAATGTTTGATGAAAATGCTTTGTTTCTCGTTTCCTATTGTTGTTTGTTGATAAGTTATGTAATATATATATATGCACATGAAGTGTTCTCTCTCTCTCTTTGTTTTTTTTTTACTCTCTCTTCTCACTCATGTTTTCATGGTTTAAAGATGGTATGTCACCCCTCAGTTGGACCAATGGTAATGCCAGATTTTTGCTCCTTACAGAAAGATCGCTGGTTAGGAAGGAATATTGCATCACCAGAATGTTCGTGTGGAAGACTGAGAGACAGCACCTTTGAGAGGACAGCAGAACAAGAAGAACAACAAGACGAGAGAACTTATTATCGTAACAAGTTCTCTCCCCCTCAAACTGTTTTCTTATACCCCATTTACAAATTTCTTCTTTTCTCCTCCTGTAAGATGGACTTGCCCCAAGAGACTGTGATATGGATTTTCCCGTTAACCATGATGTTGACCAGAGCAGTCTGTTTCGGTGAGAGTACCAGTGAGGTCGAGAAAGGATCCAGAAAGGTTCTAATGACTGAGACGGAGGTGTAAATTTCCAATAGCAACCCAATCACCAAGCAAAGGCGAGTACCGGGCACGATCTAACAACCATGTTATCTGTAAACATTTTCTTTGAAGGATTGTTAGCTGAAGAAAACTGTATCTGTAGGCTCTGTAACAATAATGCCAATCCAGTTTTAATATCCATATGGACCGGCATCCATTGAGTGACTATCACTCCTTAGTGGGTAGTGTGTTAAATAAAACAGATTGTTGGGTATGCTCTCAAGTACCTCAGGGTCATAGTAAAGGGCTAGTACCATTTCCTTTAACGGTAGGGGAGGTACTTGAGCTAAAGGGTGGGAGACCGGTGGACAGGAGGTTTAATAGCTCCAGCCCTCCTAGTTTGAAGCTCCACCAATACCATGTGGATAGGTCCCTCTTATGTTTCAACATCTCCAATCCCCGAAAACCGGGAAATTGGGAAGTGTCATGGAGCAACCTTACCATGACCTTTTCACACAGAGCAGATAGAATGCCTACAGATACAGAGCTTGTACGCCACATAGCCAGTAGAGGAAAATCTTTCCGGTATAGGTACACCTTAGGAAATAGGATTACTAGAGTTGGAGAAGTATCACCAGGATACTGTGCACATATCGTACAACCTGATACGTGCATTAAGCAGATGGAAGAGTTAGGGCTAGGAGATTTCACCTGGAAGGTGTGTAATATGGTAATGTCTTTCTCCGTCCCATATGTTCTCCCCGATGATGCATATTTCATATGCGGGAGAAAGGCGTACAAGTGGCTTGCCCCAAACTCTGAAGGATTGTGTTATATTGGAAAAGTATTGCCTGAAGTGATGACTGTAACACATGACAAAATGAAAGACATACACCGTGGTGCCCAAGCTCCTTATACTCACACTCATTACGAGCACCGAGTTAAAAGACAACTGTCAGAAAGGTTAGAGCATCCGGCCTCTGATCTGATC
This sequence comes from Pseudophryne corroboree, assembly GCF_028390025.1. Classification (NCBI taxonomy): domain Eukaryota; kingdom Metazoa; phylum Chordata; class Amphibia; order Anura; family Myobatrachidae; genus Pseudophryne; species Pseudophryne corroboree. The sequence goes on from NC_086444.1 coordinate 563,865,114, forward strand.
CATGAATCCACCGGGATTAAGGTTCTGGTGGCGTTAGATTTCACTCGCACCGCTCGAGGAGTGATGAATTATAGATACATTTCCGCACTCGCCAATTTGTTAGATAATATCACTGAAATGTATGATGACACGTTTAGATACACTGGAAGAGAACTTCAAGCCTATAAAACAGAACTGGTACAGCATAGAATGGTTCTTAATTACCTCACAGCAGTGACAGGCGGATATTGTGTTACATTGGCAACACAGTACGGCGTGAAGTGTTGCACGTATATCACGAATAGCACCGAGGATCCGGTAGAGGTCATAGACCAAAAGATGGACGATATTCTCCAATTAAAGTGGGAATTTCGCCGAAAACACAATCTCACCCTTGCTGCTGTAGGTAATGAGCTGACTAGTTGGGTGTCATGGTTGAACCCGCGAAATTGGTTCTCCGGTTTGGGAGACTGGGCTCAAGGAGTCATAATGGATGTTGGGAAGTTTCTACTATGTATCTTAGGTGTCGTTATATCGATTGGATTGATATTTAGATGCGGGCAGGCTTTAATGAGGTGCAAACAAAGTACAAGAGTGATGAGTTTGAGGAGTGAGGAAACTGTAATTAACCTGGATTTGATTTATGACCCAATGATAGAAACCATGATGTAAGGAAAATGCGATTATACGGTCCGTTTCTTTCACCTGTTTTTCTGCTTTTCTCCAAGATAAAAAGACCCCCTTGGACGAGGAAGTTGACGAGACGCTATACAGACAACGGATGGACCAAAGAAGGAGTTTTGACCACTTGAGAAATGGACATTTGATGAACTTTGCCATGGATCCCCAGTTTCCCTAGAATTCTTAAACTTACGCTAGCCCAACATTTTTTGTAAATCTGATGGCACTGACAAAGCTTGTTGCTCATGCCTAAGGAGCAAAACAGCGCAAAGAAGACGACTTTCAACTGATACCGAACAAAACTTCAACGACAGATGTACATTTACCTGACATAGAATATCATTGCATTTTCCATAAGTGTTCTTTATCTTCATCTCTACAACCCTCAGGTAATGACACACATAGTCGATAGGGAATACAGGCACAGATATCAGCAATCACATATTCCCCCATTCATGTATCATCAACTAAAATGTGCTCCCCAGTTTGTTCAAAATCCGAAAAGAGCTCGGTAAAGTTTGACAGCCCATCCACAGACCTGTACCACGGGATAAGAAGGAATTCAAATGTATACTTCGCAATACCTCGAAGCTTGATTTACAACACGTACGGCACGATGATACATGACCCCCCAAACATGGACCCATACACACATGCTTCTGCTATCTCACTAGGTCATACCCTCTTCCCACCTACTCCTCTCTCCTCCTTTACCCAACCATGGAAATGAATTAACCCCTGACATATATTTTTCTCCTTTTGAAATGTTTTCAGGAAGTGGCAGTTATTATTGACTGCCAAAGGGTGGACTGTCAAAGTCAGAAAAATATCTCTATGCACACTACCATATTTGCACCGCACACAGGTCCGTGCTGCGCGTGCGTACGCTCTCCCGTACGTGCGCATACTCACAGTCGCGGGCACCCGCAGGCGCATGGTATGCGTATTTACGGTAGAGTTTATGCGATCGTAGCGTGCGACTCAATCATTACATATTTTCACTAATAATGTAATTTGTAGATCATGGTCCCTTTGATAGATTCTGAAAGTTTGGTTAATATAGAATGTTCATGAACAGAGGAATCCCTCTTTGTTTGATACGAAGGGTCAGATAGGAGTAATACAGTGGTGTTTGATACCCATCGGAAGAATATTTAATTAGAAATATTCCGGTGTTGGTTTGAAGCAGATCAATCGCTCGTGCGAATAGTTATGGACATAAGAAGTTTATGAACATTTACTTTATTTGCACTTTATTACCCATGCGGCGGGAAACCCAGTTTCCCTCCCACCTGAGCAGTTGGAAATAGTCACAGCCCACCTGTATGAATCAACCTATGACCTTTTGTTATAATGCGAAGCCAAATTCCTGTGTCCAATGAACAATAAGATTGTAGGGACCATTGGATTGCATTGTGTGTGGAGCATAAAAGACGGGCCTGTGGCATCCAGCTTACACTTCTCTTCAAACGATTATCATTGCTGATAATCGGGAAGCTGGATGTCCAGAGGCGCTTGCGATCGTTTCCCCTTGTGCGTAAGTTTCTCTCCGTAATCATATTGTCTTACTGTGAGCCATTTCTCTCATATTTCTCTCTCTCCCTCTCTTCTCTTTCTCTCGTATTTTCCCTTGATTAGTATTGTATTGTATTGTATTTCTTGTATAGTTATTTGGTTAGGAAGTCTCTGTTATATTGTAGTGTATCATTTGTACTGTGATTCCTTTTTGCAAGTATATTAGTTATAATACATATAATAGGCTTTGGACCCTAAACAAGTATCTGTGTATTTTCTCATAGTGTTAAGTGTTCACAGAGCGTCGGTGACGCTCAAGCAGCTTTGTAGTTAATCAGGTTACACCAGGTTGCACTTACACATTGTCTCTACATAAAGGTATACTGTGTATCTCATTGTTAAAGGTATAGATATCAAGGTATAGCGTTGTGAGCGTCTGCGCCGCTGGTGATCTCCTCGTGGTCTCGAGCGTCCGCTACGCCATAGCGAATCATTACGTTTGTCTGTAGCCAATAGCGTGCCAGTCTGTGATCTCTGGGCCGTGAGCGAACGCGACGCTTGAGCGTCTCGCCTACGGCTGAGCGATCGTTACGCAAGTAGCGTACCCTTACGGTACTTCTTAAGTAAACAGCGTACAGTGTTCTTAGACCTCATAAAGGGTTGTTTATACGATAAAGGAATTCAGCTTTATCAATACATATAAACACACACACACACACACATATGATATATATATATATATATACACGTGTATATATATGTGTACTGTATGTGTGTATATATATATATATATATATATGTATGCATGTTTAATATGCTATGTATATGTGTATATGGGTTCACTACGATCTCCCGGCGGCCAGCATACCGGCGCCGGGAGGCCGGCCGCCGGCTTACCAACAGTGTGGCGAGCGCAAATGAGCCCCTTGCGGGCTCGCTGCGCTCGCCGCGCTACGCGCGCCACACTATTCTATTCTCCCTCCAGGGGGGTCGTGGACCCCCACGAGGGAGAATAAGTGTCGGTATGCCGGCGGTCAGGCTCCCGGCGCCGGTATGCTGGTGGCCGAGAGCCCGACCGCCGGCATACTGAAGACCACCCGTGTATATGTATGTGTGTGTGTATGTATATATATATATATATATATATATGTGTGTGTGTAGATATATATATATATATGTGTAGATATATATATATATATATATACACACACACACACACACACACACAGACACACTAGTTTTATGGACCCAGCATATACTGTGTCACCTCAGTCCCCACCCCTGTGATTGGCTCCGCCCAGTTCTGGAAACCCCCCCATGCAAATCCTGCGTTTGCCACTGAGAGTGTATATTTGTGTAAGACGAGTGTCTTTGTGTAGTTGTGTTATCTGCTACTGTCTTTGTGTGCATCACTACTTACTGGATCGCTTGCACGCTTCTGCAGGTCACATGTGATATCTTCTGGTCAGACGTGCTGTACGGCGAACTATGACATGCTGCCCAATGCTACCGTCATCCCCTGCATCTCACAAGTGTGTACGCACTGCACGATGCAGGGTCCCATCACCCGTCGGATCGGCCAGGTACACATCGTTCTAATGTGTACCCAGCCTAAATCTGCCCCATAGCTCCTTTTGCTCACCTTTCAGCAGTATCTTGCTTGCTGCATTTCAGATATATGAAAACCCTGTTTTGCTGGAAATTGCAATGTAATTGAGGGTGGTAACATGAGCCAAGGACATGATGATGTGGGTAGTGTTCCCATCACTTGTACTAATTAGTAATTAAATAACACCTAGGATTTTGTTCCTTGAACAAGACTCCATTCAGTGTATTCGGGCGGGTCAAACCTAAACATCTACAATAAGCATCTCTAAATCTGAAAGATAAGGTTAAAAAAAGTAGTCCCGTCAGTATACAGCAATTCAATGCCAAGCCTCTGGCTCAAATAAGTTTTAATACTGGCCAGTTCAAAGACCTAGATAATCCTCCAATTGCTCTCCTCTATGTATCATAAAATAATAGTAGTAGTATTAGCAACGGCAAGAAACTGGAATAATAGAGAAGGAACAGGATACTCTGCATACAGGACCCGGTCAGGATCCCGGCATTCGTGATCACGGCAGTCAGAATACCGACACCAGAATACCAACAATGCTCGGAATGCCATTGCTGGAATCCCAACATCGATCGAAATGCTGGTGCCGGGATCCCGAACTCCATGATCCCAAATTAAGGACTGTCAAGACTCCACACTGGTAAGTCGTGGCGGGTCTAGGTTATGTTTAGACTGTGGAGGAGGGAGGGTCAGGTTTATTAGGCTACAGGGAGGGGAGGTTAGGGTTAGGAGCCACCAAGGGAGGGTTAGGATTAGCCTGCAGTGGGGAGGGGGGGGGGCTATTGTTAGGCTGCGGGTAAGGAGGGTTAGGGTTAGGGAGGTTAGGGATTAGGCGTAGTATACTTACCAAGTAGATGTCGGGATCCTGAGCGTCGGGATGTTGCTGTCGGTATTCTGACTGCTGCCATCCTGAGCGCCGGTATCCCGATACCATCCCCCACATAATACTGGGACAGTTATTGAATCTCCCTTTATCTGTAGGCTGGATCTGAACTTTATCTGTTCTTTTGGGATGGAAATAGAGTATCTTTGTTCCTCATGGATGGACCTAGACTCTCTCTTTGCTGGACCTGTACCTGAACTACCAAACTGGATATGGGCTGACATAATAGAGTACATATAGCCGGATGTACTGGACCCCTGGCAGTTTGCTCTCCTGAATACACTTGGCTAGTCTTTCTTAGGAACTTGGCACTTTTATCTAATAGATTGCCAACTTTTTTGCCATAAGTGGCAGTTTTCTCTGTCAGATTGACAGCTCTTTCTGTCATCACGATAATATCATACAATAAATAATTATATAGACTTTCTATTGGCGGTTGACCAGTGCGCAGGGAGTCACATTTTAAATATTTTCTTCTATCCTTTCACTTGTATCTGTCTTTTAATATTTTGCAAGTTTTTAATCATTATAAATGAATTAAAAGTTACGTTTTATATGAGTTCATGTGCACCACTGTAAGGCAATTCTGTTTTCTCCTTTGTTCGCATTTATAACTCTACTTTGCCTTAGGTAGCACCCCCCATTACAGAATAATCCTACTGTGATAATAATTGGTAATAAAGGGGGTTTCTATACAAATAAAAAATTAAATATGACTTGTGCGACCTCTTTCTCTTAAACATCTTTCTGTCAACATGAAGCCTTCTCTGCCAGTTCTTTCTAATGGATTATTAAATCCTCTCATCTCCTACAGTTTCTATATGCTGAGGTTGCCCTCTTTGTCTTTACATTACTTTTACACATAGTACTCACTGTCACAGTGACTTTCTCTTTCAGATCGGGCTCAGTAATTATTACTGCACTTCATTTTGTCTCCCACCTGCTTCCTCAAGCTATAACAATGGCCCCAGCAGTGGCCACACCTACAAGCTACATGGTCTCACTTGCACTTCTCTTTCTTCATCAAGCTCTCAGCATTTTTCAGGCTCTGATGCCACTTCCTCTGTCCCAGCACCTCTGACGTGCTTATAAATGTATAGCACACATCTGCCGTGGCACCTCCTCCCCTGTTCCTCAACTCCCTGAATCAAGCTTACCTATAAAGTTGGAGAATCAGACAATTAGGCCTGGTACACACTTGCATGGTATCAGTATGATATGTCATTTCCGGGCAAATCATAATGACATATTGTGCGGATTTTACATTGTGTATGGTCGATTGTGCTCTCCCACAGGTCGTATATGATAAAGTATCTTGTGGTTGGCCGTGTGGTGCAATTAAATGAAGGATGGAACGAGATATTGTTCCGTCATTCATAAAATTGTCAGTGTGTACAGCAAATCTCGCTTGGGCCAAGACAAATGGAATTCGTCCCAACCATTACAGGCTGTCATTCTGGTGTGTATCAGGCCTAAGATAAATCATACTTCAGTACTGCTGATTGGCTGAGTGCCAATCAGGAATAGATCACACAGTATTCTACATATAAGGGGGTATTCAATTCCTTGCAATCCATTTTCGGCCGATAAAAACTAGCCTGATATCGCAATTTTTGACCAATGGTCTTTATTGCGGTAACCAATTAGAGTCCGTTTTTATTGGCCAAAAATGGACCCATTCTCGTGTAATAATACATGGGATCTGGGATAAGTTCCCCATCCCATGTGTTATCGCGGCTCTGACAGACGCTTATCGCTTGTGCCTGACCCGTAATATTACCCCCTGATAAGTGCCTGCATTGGTGGGAGGAGCATGCTGCGTCGGCACTAATTGGATAGCTCCCGTCAAACCTATTAGCAGCAGTAAATTAATAGGATACCTGCCATAGAATGTTCTTGGATTGATTTCTGACATCTGTTTCCCAAACATTGATTGATTGCCATGCAAATAATTAACAATACAATACACCATGCTTTGAGAGATCTATACCTTTTTTAGGACTAGAAACTAAAAGAAACGCATTGTAAAAACAAAGAAACAATATTTGCCACTGTTACCATTGCTAAACTACAACTCTCTGCTTTGTTATCTTTAAGCAAAACTATTTTAATCCAGACACATTTTACGGTCTGGCCTTTGGTTACGGAATTTTAGTTGTCACTGCTAATACAAGCCTATAGTTACCTGCTGCAATGTTTCTGTTATTATATTTGGTACTAGAGGATATGTGAAATGCTTATCAATGTAGCTGTATATACCCTACGTGTAGAAACAAATCCATTAACAAGTGGAAAATCAAGTAGTGTAGCGTGTTACTTCCTGTTCTCACAAGCGAATCTCACAGGAGCTTTGAATATACATCGAGGTGAGAGGATGATGCAATTGTTGTCATGGCGAAAAATCGTGTCTGTTGAATTTACTAGTGGACTCATTCTGATGCCTGTTTATGAAAATGCTGTGTTGTGGGTTTATATGGTGGGTCATCTAATGTGACGATTATGTTTTTTCTCATTCACTCATGTTCCAATTAACTCAAGCCTAAAACAGGTTTGTATTTAATACACTTATGCTATGCTGTCTGCTGTCCTCCCTAAGGGATGAATGAATTAAATATTTGCACTGGGGACATTTTTTGACTGGAGCTATTTTTAGGCCTTTTCAGGATGTCTGCTCAATTTCATTTGGAAATTGAATTTATGTTTGCCATTTGCAGATTCACCAAAGATCAGATACTCATTCTGAATGACTTGTATAGTAAACTTAGATGGACTGAGCTCTTGAAAATGTCTTTTTTTTTTTTGCCTCTTTTTATAAAGATTTAATTGCATACTGTCCTCAATAGTAATGCATGTAAACTTCACCTTTTTTACCACAACAAGGCCATTTTGAATATGACTGTCAAAACCTCTGTTCAGTTTCTCAGATAATAGTGAGATAGTAGAGGCCTTTACCAATAGACAGGTGCAGTGTTCGGATGCATGAATCATTTAGTACCTGCTTTTGCACTCAAAACATACATTTGTCTACATGAATTTGCCCATTGCCCTTGGCTGCCTCAGATGATACTTTTATCTGCCACCATGGTGGGTTGCGTATGATATGTCGACATGGAGAATGTCGACATTCCATAATCCCTACATATTCAAAATGTTCACATGTGACACATGTATACTGTTGACATCCACAATGTCAACAGTGTTGACAGTAGTTTTTAAGGTTAACACTAACCCTAGCCCTAATATGCCTAACCATGACCCTAGACGCAAGATAACCATATTGGCAGAACCTATATGTGTTGATATACTGTAGGTGTCAGCGGTGTGGTGAAGGTCAGTCCACCTGATGAATAGCTGTAGGTGTTGATATACTGTAGGTGTCATCAGTGTGGTGCAGCATGGCCCTCACTGGTGACATTGCCCAGTGGCCATGCATGCACATCCGACGGGCAATGTCGCTAACAATGCATGGGAGCGTGTATCGTCAGCGACACAGGGGGTAATACAGAGTTGATTAAAGCAATTTTTTACACTGCAATTTAGATTTCAGTTTGAACACACCACACCCAAATCTAACTCTCTCTGCCAGAGTCGGCCCTAACCAATATGATGCCCTAGGCAAGATTTTGGCTGGTGCCCCCTAGCACCACCGCTGGTTCTGCTTCTGACCTTGCACCTCTTTCCCAGCACCATCAACCCTCACCCATAGCAGTCCTTGTACCCCTATATTTTAAATAGGAACAGTTCACATATTTGACGCACAGCCCAAAAAGGGGCATCTTCTTGCTGGGAAGGGGCATGGCGACACAATAGTAACCCCAATTCCAATTACGCCACACAGTGCTGCAACTTTATTCACATTATTTTATCTCGCGATAGTGTCCATAATTCATATTACATCCCACAGTAGTATCACTTTACCTTATAAACGTTACTCCTCACAGTAGAGCCCCTTATTCACATTACATCACACTGAATTGCTCCTTATTCGCATTACACCACACCTTATTGCTCTTTATTCACATTGGACGACACAGTAGTGCCCTTTCCTTATGCAACGCCACATAGTAGAGCACCTTATACACATAATGCCACACATTAGTAATGCATTTATACACAATTCCACAAAGTAATGCCCCTTACACATATGAGACACATTAATGTCCTTATAAACATAATGCACCTTACACATTATGACAACCTTTATTAATGCCCTTTTACACATAATGTCCCTTACACATATGCCGCACATTATTAATGCCCTTATACACATAATGACACATAGTGCCCCCTACACATTTGCTGCACATTATTAGTGCCCCTATACACATAATTAATGACACACATACAGTAGTACCCTGTTACACATATGCCGCACATTATTAATGCAATTATACACATAATGACACACATAGTGGCCTTTACACATATGTTGCACATTAGTAAAGCATTTTTACATGACGCACATAATGCTCCTTACACATATTCTGAACACTACTGCACAACCAACCCACTCACAGGCACACAGCACTCACACTTCCACTAACACAGTGACCTCTGCCTCTGCTTGGATACAGATGTGTCCTCACAAATCTTGCATCAATGCTAACGTCGGGCACCTTTTTTTTTTTTTATGAAAATGCATCTAATTTGCATTGCTATGTGGCTAGGATGCACAAGCAGCTTCTGATGATTAAACTGATATGCAGCATGCCAATATACTGTGTGAGACTGTGGCTGTATCTGCATATGAAATGCTACATACAGAATATAGGCATGCCGCATATAATTTTAATCAGCAGAAGCTGATGATGCCCTTAGGCATATCAAATGCCCTGGGCAATTGCCTAGTTTGCCTATGCCTATGGCCGGCTCTGCTCTCTGCACATGTTATATCTGCCCCCCCTGCAGTGCACATGGTTTTGCCCAACTGCTAACAAAATTGCCGCTGCGATCCACTCTGAATTAGGCCCATAAAGCATACACACTAGACTATGGGAGTTATTCCGAGTTGATTGCTCGCTAGCTGTTTTTTGCAGCCGTGTGAACGCATAGTCGTCGCCCACAGGGGACTATATATAATCTTTGTAAGTGTACGATTGCATGTGCAGCCGAGCTCTGCAAAAACATTTTGTCTTACTTAACAAAATAGGAAAATAGGAGCCTACATACAGTATCAATGGCTGTAGCTCCTTAATCTCTTGCTTATTGCAGGGAAGAAGTATGTATTTGTATTTGTCCTTCACATATGTCGTCTTTGTGAAATCCATTTCTGATGGAAACTTTCGCCTATAGCGTCTAGTGATGTGCACCGGACATTTTTCGGGTTTTGTGTTTTGGTTTTGGATTTGGTTCCGCGGCCGTGTTTTGGATTCGGACGCGTTTTGGCAAAACCTCCCTGAAATTTTTTTGTCTGATTCGGGTGTGTTTTGGATTCGGTTGTTTTTTTACACAAACCCCTCAAAAACAGCTTAAACCATTGAATTTGGGGGTCATTTTGATCCCATAGTATTATTAACCTCAATAACCATAATTTCAACTCATTTCCAGTCAATTCTGAACACCTCACACCTCACAATATTATTTTTAGTCCTAAAATTTGCACCAAGGTCACTGGATGACTAAGCTAAGCGACCCAAGTGGCCGACACAAACACCTGGCCCATCTAAGAGTGGCACTGCAGTGTCAGACAGGATGGCACTTCAAAAAATAGTCCCCAAACAGCACATGATGCAAAGAAAAAAAGAGGTGCACCAAGGTCGCTGGATGGCTAAGCTAAGCGACCCAAGTGGCCGACACAAACACCTGGCCCATCTAGGAGTGGCACTGCAGTGTCAGACAGGATGGCACTTCAAAAAATAGTCCCCAAACAGCACATGATGCAAAGAAAAAGAGAGGTGCAATGAGGTAGCTGTGTGACTAAGCTAAGCGACCCAAGTGGCCGACACAAACACCTGGCCCATCTAGGAGTGGCACTGCAGTGTCAGACAGGATGGCACTTCAAAAAATAGTCCCCAAACAGCACATGATGCAAAGAAAAAAAGAGGTGCACCAAGGTCGCTGGATTGCTAAGCTAAGCGACCCAAGTGTCCGACACAAACACCTGGCCCATCTAGGAGTGGCACTGCAGTGTCAGACAGGATGGCAGATTAAAAAAGTTGTCCCCAAACAGCACATGATGCAAAGAAAAAAAGAGGCGCAATGAGGTAGCTGTGTGACTAAGCTAAGCGACCCAAGTGGCCGACACAAACACCTGGCCCATCTAGGAGTGGCACTGCAGTGTCAGACAGGATGGCAGATTAAAAAAATTGTTCCCAAACAGCACATGATGCAAAGAAAAAAAGAGGTGCAATGAGGTAGCTGTGTGACTAAGCTAAGCGATTCAAGTGGCCGACACAAACACCTGGCCCATCTAGGAGTGGCACTGCAGTGTCAGACAGGATGGCAGATTAAAAAAATAGTCCCCAAACAGCACATGATGCAAAGTAAAAAAGAGGCGCAATGAGGTAGCTGTGTGACTAAGCTAAGCGACCCAAGTGGCCGACACAAACACCTGGCCCATCTAGGAGTGGCACTGCAGTGTCAGACAGGATGGCACTTCAAAAAATAGTCCCCAAACAGCACATGATGCAAAGAAAAATGAAAGAAAAAAGAGGTGCAAGATGGAATTGTCCTTGGGCCCTCCCACCCACCCTTATGTTGTATAAACAGGACATGCACACTTTAACAAACCCATCATTTCAGTGACAGGGTCTGCCACATGACTGTGACTGAAATGACTGGTTGGTTTGGGCCCCCACCAAAAAAGAAGCAATCAATCTCTCCTTGCACAAACTGGCTCTACAGAGGCAAGATGTCCACCTCCTCCTCATCGTCCGATTCCTCACCCCTTTCACTGTATACATCCCCCTCCTCACAGATTATTCATTCGTCCCCACGGGAATCCACCATTTCAGGTCCCTGTGTACTTTCTGGAGGCAATTGCTGGTGAATGTCTCCACGGAGGAATTGATTATAATTCATTTTGATGAACATCATCTTCTCCACATTTTCTGGAAGTAACCCCGTACGCCGATTGCTGACAAGGTGAGCGGCTGCACTAAACACTCTTTCGGAGTACACACTGGAGGGGGGGCAACTTAGGTAAAATAAAGCCAGTTTCTGCAAGGGCCTCCAAGTTGCCTCTTTTTCCTGCCAGTATACGTACGGACTGTCTGACGTGCCTACTTGGATGCAGTCACTCATATGATCCTCCACCATTCTCTCAATGGTGACAGAATCATATGCAGTGACAGTAGACGACATGTCAGTAATCGTTGGCAGGTCTTTCAGTCCGGACCAGATGTCAGCACTCGCTCCAGACTGCCCTGCATCACCGCCAGCGGGTGGGCTTGGAATTCTTAGCCTTTTCCTCGCAGCCCCAGTTGCGGGAGAATGTGAAGGAGGAGCTGTTGACGGGTCACGTTCCGCTTGACTTGACAATTTTCTCACCAGCAGGTCTTTGAACCTCTGCAGACTTGTGTTTGCCGGAAAGAGAGATACAACGTAGGTTTTAAATCTAGGATCGAGCACGGTGGCCAAAATGTAGTGCTCTGATTTCAACAGATTGACCACCCGTGAATCCTGGTTTCGCGAATTAAGGGCTCCATCCACAAGTCCCACATGCCTAGCGGAATCGCTCTGTTTTAGCTCCTACTTCAATCTCTCCAGCTTCTTCTGCAAAAGCCTGATGAAGGGAATGACCTGACTCAGGCTGGCAGTGTCTGAACTGACTTCACGTGTGGCAAGTTCAAAGGGTTTCAGAACCTTGCACAATGTTGAAATCATTCTCCACTGCGCTTGAGTCAGGTGCATTCCCCCTCCTTTGCCTATATCGTATGTAGCTGTATAGGCTTGAATGGCCTTTTGCTGTTACTCCGTCCTCTAAAGCATATAGAGGGTTGAATTCCACCTCGTTACCACCTCTTGCTTCAGATGATGGCGGGGCAGGTTCAGGAGTGTTTGCTGGTGCTCCAGTCTTCGGGACGCGGTGGCAGAATGCCGAAAGTGGCCCGCAATTCTTCGGGCCACCGACAGCATCTCTTGCACGCCTCTGTCGTTTTTTAAATAATTCTGCACCACCAAATTCAATGTATGTGCAAAACATGGGACGTGCTGGAATTTGCCCACATGTAATGCCCGCACACTATTGGTGGCGTTGTCCGATGTCACAAATCACCAGGAGAGTCCAATTGGGGTAAGCCATTCTGCGATGATGTTCCTCAGTTTCCATAAGAGGTTGTCAGCTGTGTGCCTCTTCTGGAAAGCGGTGATACAAGGCGTAGCCTGCCTAGGAACGAGTTGGCGTTTGCGAAATGCTGCTACTGGTGCCGCCGCTGCTGTTCTTGCTGCGGGAGGCAATACATCTACCCAGTGGGCTGTCACAGTCATATAGTCCTTAGTCTGCCCTGCTCCACTTGTCAACATGTCCGTGGTTAAGTGGACATTGGGTACAACTGCATTTTTTAGGACACTGGTGACTCTTTTTCTGAGGTCTGTGTACATTCTCGGTATCGCCTGTCTAGAGAAATGGAACCTAGATGGTATTTGGTACCGGGGACACAGTACCTCAAGCAAATCTCTAGTTTCCTGTGAATTAACGGTGGATACCGGAAACACGTTTAACACCACCCAGGCTGCCAAGGCCTGAGTTATCCGCTTTGCAGCAGGATGACTGCTGTGATATTTCATCTTCCTTGCAAAGGACTGTTGGACAGTCAATTGCTTACTGGAAGTAGTACAAGTGGTCTTCCGACTTCCCCTCTGGGATGACGATCGACTCCCAGCAGCAACAACAGCAGCGCCAGCAGCAGTAGGCGTTACACTCAAGGATGCATCGGAGGAATCCCAGGCAGGAGAGGACTCGTCAGACTTGACAGTGACATGGCCTGCAGGACTATTGGCTTTCCTGTCTAAGGAGGAAATTGACACTGAGGGAGTTGGTGGTGTGGTTTGCAGGAGCTTGGTTACAAGAGGAAGGGATTTAGTTGGCAGTGGACTGCTTCCGCTGTCACCCAAAGTTTTTGAACTTGTCAATGACTTCTGATGAATGTGCTCCACGTGACGTATAAGGGAGGATGTTCCTAGGTGGTTAACGTCCTTACCCCTACTTATTACAGCTTGACAAAGGCAACACACGGCTTGACACCAGTTGTCCGCATTTCTGTTGAAATAATTCCACACCGAAGAGGTATGTCAATGGCCATATTCGTCCCACGGACAACAGGTGTCTCCCCGGGTGCCTGACTTAAACAAACCACCTCACCATCAGAATCCTCCTTGTCAATTTCCTCCCCAGCGCCAGCAACACCCATATCCTCATCCTGGTGTACTTCAACAGTGACATCTTCAATTTGACTATCAGGAACTGGACTGCGGGTGCTCCTTCCAGCACTTGCAGGGGGCGTGCAAATGGTGGAAGGCGCCACCTCTTCCCGTCCAGTGTTGGGAAGGTCAGGCATCGCAACCGACACAATTGGACTCTCCTTGGGGATTTGTGATTTAGAAGAACGCACAGTTCTTTGCTGTGCTTGTGCCATCTTAACTCTTTTAAGTTTTCTAGCAGGAGGATGAGTGCTTCCATCCTCATGTGAAGCTGAACCGCTAGCCATGAACATAGGCCAGGGCCTCAGCCGTTCCTTGCCACTCCGTGTCGTAAATGGCATATTGGCAAGTTTACGCTTCTCCTCAGACGCTTTTAATTTAGATTTTTGGGTCATTTTACTGAACTTTTGTTTTTTGGATTTTACATGCTCTCTACTATGACATTGGGCATCGGCCTTGGCGGACGATGTTGATGGCATTTCATCGTCTCGGCCATGACTAGTGGCAGCAGCTTCAGCACGAGGTGGAAGTGGATCTTGATCTTTCCCTATTTTACCCTCCACATTTTTGTTCTCCATTTTTTAATGTGTGGAGCCAGTAATATATCAATAGCAATGGCCTACTACTATATATACTGCGCACAAAAACTTAAATGCACCACAGGTATGGATGGATAGTATACTTGACAACACAGAGGTAGGTAGAGCAGTGGCCTACTGTACCGTACTGCTATATATTATATACTGGTGGTCAGCAAAATTATGCACTGTCCTACTACTATATATATACTGCGCACAAAAACTTAAATGCACCACAGGTATGGATGGATAGTATACTTGACGACACAGAGGTAGGTAGAGCAGTGGCCTACTGTACTGTACTGCTATATATTATATACTGGTCATCAGCAAAATTATGCACTGTCCTACTACTATATATATACTGCGCACAAAAACTTAAATGCACCACAGGTATGGATGGATAGTATACTTGACGACACAGAGGTAGGTAGAGCAGTGGCCTACTGTACCGTACTGCTATATATTATATACTGGTGGTCAGCAAAATTATGCACTGTCCTACTACTATATATATACTGGCACAAAAACTTAAATGCACCACAGGTATGGATGGATAGTATACTTGACGACACAGAGGTAGGTAGAGCAGTGGCCTACTGTACCGTACTGCTATATATTATATACTGGTGGTCAGCAAAATTATGCACTGTCCTACTACTATATATATACTGGCACAAAAACTTAAATGCACCACAGGTATGGATGGATAGTATACTTGACGACACAGAGGTAGGTAGAGCAGTGGACTACTGTACCATACTGATATAATTCTGGTGGTCACTGGTCAGCAAAATTCTGCACTGACCTCCTACTATATACTACAATGCAGCACAGATGTGGAGCGTTTTTCAGGCAGAGAACGTATAATACTGGTGGTCACTGGTCAGCAAAACTCTGCACTGTCCTCCTACTATATAATACTGGTGGTCCCCAGTCCCCACAATAAAGCACACTGAGTACAGATATTTGCAGCACACTGAGCACAGATATGGAGCGTTTTTCAGGCAGAGAACGTAGATATTTGCAGCACACTGAGCACAGATATTTGCAGCACACTGAGCACAGATATTTGCAGCACACTGAACACAGAAACTGAGAGAACGCCAGCCACGTCCTCTCACTATCATCTCCAATGCACGAGTGAATAATGTCGGCGACGCGCGGCTCCTTATATAGAATACGAATCTCGCGAGAATCCGACAGCGGGATGATGACGTTCGGGCGCGCTCGGGTTAACCGAGCAAGGCGGGAGGATCCGAGTCTGCCTCGGACCCGTGTAAAATGGGTGAAGTTCGGGGGGGTTCGGATCCCGAGGACCCGAACCCGCTCATCACTAATAGCGTCCAACTCTTATCATCAGTAAAGTTTTTTCGGAGCTTGGTAAATTGTCCCCAGTTTATATTACAAATTATTGAGATTTCAGCATTAGTTTGCCAAGTTAAGGAGATATCAGAGGTAGTTACAGTTAGGCTTTTCTTTTCTTAAATAGTCATGATACCTAAACCTTGCGGAAACTGAAGCTCAATACATAGGCCCTATAGTTTGAGCACCAAAACCATTAAATAAAAGTGAAGATACAGTAAGGTTGTGACCATCACCAGATCATCAGTTATTTATTTTCATTTAAATAATCTATACGCTCAAAATGTCAGAATATAGATATATAGACGGGGGGGGGGGGAAAGATTTTCATTCTTTAGCAACGCCCTGTTGGTCCTAAACTCGCAATTAAGGGTTAAGTGACTATCGATGTTCAAACAAAATCATTGTAAAATTATATTTCACATGGGACTGCAGTGTTCCCAAAATTTCCATCACAGCTTTCTAAAAGTAGAAACTGATTTGATAAAAAAAGGAGCAATTTTCTCTGTGGATCATCACTTGTGTGCTCATTAGTATTGTGAACAATGGTTCGGCTGGATTAGCGTTTCCACAAGCAGCTGGATTAGCTAGTTTCCACATGCAGTGACAGAACAAAGTAAGCAATAATAGTTTATATAACCATTGTAAATCCAGCCCTGACAGCAGTACTACAGTAGCTTTGCTATTAGTCAAGGTCGTGGTATAACTCAGACCCTCCAACATAACCCCTTTCATCAAGTACAAAATTCTGTTAAACAACCCACCTACAGCAATAAATGTCACAATTTTTATTACATTTGTCTTGTGTTCAGGAAAAGTCATGTCTGTTTGTTTTGTATTTTGTCTTTGGATAAAGTGATTTTTGTGGTAGATAGTTGGTGTATATACAGCAGGCTGCCATTAGGTTAGTTTAATTAGCCATGAGTGAGATGAAGTGCCAGCTCATCTCGCCCCCATCTCAACCCATATTCACAGATTTTTGTACTCAGCCCCATGGCGCCTGAATCCAAAAATCTACAAGTTGGCTGTTACCTTACATGTGACATAGTGCCTAATTTAATTAACCTCGTAATTGCATTTGCCATAGAAAAAAGTAAACTAGAAACATTAAATGTTAGAAACATAAAATACTGTAATAAAACCCTTTTTTTTTTTTTTTTTTTTAGATAAAACTGAATCTGTTTTCACTAAACAGAGTGCAAGTAACGGGGTGTGGGAGGGGGGTTTGAATGTGTGTGTGGGGAGGGGGGTGCCTGTAATAAACAAATGATGACTGGGATGATTGGGAGCAGAACATGCTGTGTTCTGCCTTAAACACGGCGAGAAGCAGCAGCTTATGCAAGCATCTGTCTAGCGGTGCCTACCCCAACTAGTCTACAGTAATTAAACCCCTAAGAATCTGAATCTCTCTGTCCGTCCTTCCCAAGGCACCATTTCATTGACTGCTAGTTTTTATTTCTGATGATTATTGTCATTGTTATCTAAATCTGTCCAGTTATTTTTCAAAAATTAATATATATTTGCTAAAGTATTATATGAACAACATGTTTTTAATCTTAACAGTAAGGGGTCAAATCATGTCCATAGCTATCATGGGTGCAGGGGGTGCCATTGTTATGGGGCTCAGAGGCATATGTGGCCCCAGACCCATATCTTATAGTTGTCTACCAAGTTCTTGTAATTGCCTGTTAAGTAATTGTGTCTGACCTATAGCCCTCCTTGAAAAGGGGTACTCATCAGCGCTTATATAGGTAGTGGTCTCTGTCTCTAAAGTTCCACATTGATATGATCCATCTCCCTCGCTCCTGTTTCACCCTGAAAGGCACAGCAGAGCTAATCATTGAGCTTGGCACTGTTGGACAGTAGGCTTCTCCTTGACTACAACCTTTATGAAGTGTGCTGGGAATGGGAATTTAGCAACCAAGAATAGAACTGTTCAAGAAAGGAATAGTGTGCTGAAACTAAGATCTCCACTCACAGTTGGAATCTCCTGCATTAGAAAGTGTTCACCTTAGGTAGGAGCTGGTTGGTTTCCACTTCCTCTTTCACTATCTTTATACTCACTGTAAACAGCAATCTTCTCATCCCTGAAGGACCTGCGGATATGGGGCTGACATGAAAGATTCAAATACTGCCAATAGGGATTAAACGCTTGAAGTATAAGCAAAATAATGTGATATAAGATAAGAAGTTAATGGGATATGATCTCTCACCAGACTTCTGTGTAGGATAAGGCTGCCTAACAGGATGACATCCCATTTTTAGTGTGTGTGCTGGGTGTTATACTGGTGAGGTCACTATTATGGGATATAAAATGAACTAGGGCACTAGCTTATGGCATAAAAAAATTTAGGGTATTACTATGGGGCATAAAATGAGTAGTCGCTGTGGAGAGAGTTGTCTCTCTAGAAACAATGGAACGGTGGCTCCTTCAAAGTGTTGCTATGTGGCCCACTATATGTGGCAGCTATAACAGGGCAGCAGCTGTGGGAAGGGGGGGAGTGGAGGGGCACATGCCATGAGTGCCAGAATTGAGGGGGCAACAGGTGGAGAATAGTGTTGCGCTACTTCCGTGTGAAGAGCAGCTGCTGCTGAGAGAAGCTGGCATGTAGTGTAGTGATGTAGTGAAGTGTGTAGGGGGATGTAGTGTAGTGACGTAGTGTAGAATATAGGGCATGTAGTGTAGTGCAGTCTGTATAGGGGCATGTATTGTAGTGATGTAGTATAATGATAAAGTGCAATGTATGGGGGCACACAGGGGCCCGGGAGGAATATGCTGGGGCGTTATGACAGAGATGCT
This sequence comes from Pseudophryne corroboree, assembly GCF_028390025.1. Classification (NCBI taxonomy): domain Eukaryota; kingdom Metazoa; phylum Chordata; class Amphibia; order Anura; family Myobatrachidae; genus Pseudophryne; species Pseudophryne corroboree. The sequence goes on from NC_086444.1 coordinate 563,883,893, forward strand.
TAGCACATTTGGGGCACACGTGACAATATCACCCAATAGCACCCCTTTTTTCAAAATATTTGATAATCTGATAATATGTGTGTGTATGGTGGAGGGGGGGGGGGGGGGGGGGGGATTGGGTTTGGGGCGGAAATTACAGCCTTGCCCTGGGTGACAAAATCCGAAATCCTAGTTTCGGTCCTGGCAATAATATTCCATCTCTGCTGCTAGTGCGCATTAACTGTCACATTTTGCTCACCCATCATATACTGTACTTAGCCCTGATTGTAATTTTAAAAACTTCATTTGACCTCTAACCATCTCAGCACACTGAGGACTGGGGAGGATGATGATGCTGACTGATTGTTTATGGACTCTACCATTATTAACTTGTATATCCACAGCTTGATGCATTTGTTTCCTAGTGTGTGGCACCTGAATTTCCACTGCTGACACTATCGGGAATAACTCCAGTCAGCCCCGTAAAGGCCCTGCTCTTCTGGCCATGGCTAAGCAACACTTCCTCGTGTGTATATATGTGCTAGAACAAATGGTCTCCACTGCACTAGTAAATAAGCGCAAAATGTGGGTAGATAATGCTACATTGGGCCATAAATGCACACCTTTGAACTTCTAAAGAAAACATCCCCACAATAGGTCCTCTCTAAGATACATGTGATGTTTCCTCTTAAACCTTACCATGGCCCTCTTTATGTGCCTCCAGAAATCCTCCCCATTGGACATACAGTACTTGGCAAGTAAAAATGAATAACCCCAGCAACTATTGCATCTTCACTAGTGTGATATCTCAATCTTGCACGAAGGCTGTTTGTCCTGCATAGCTAAGTTATTTGGGAAGTGGAAAATAATAGCGCAAGGGTATGCATATATAAAAATTAAAAAATTATTAACCATGTGAATATAAATAGATGGAATTTATTATACTTAAAAATCTAAGTAAAAATATTAGTTAAAATCATGTACATTAGTAAATTAATTCATAACTATATCACATGCAACATAGCTCTTGGTATTTGAGCACAATTTGCATTTGGATTGCCATGGCGGGTGGTATTCAGTATGCCGGCTGTTGGGATCCCGGCACTCAGTATACCAAAGCTGGAATCCCGACACCCGGCATACCGACAACTATTCTCCCTCTTGGGAGTCCACGACCCCCCTGGAGGGAGAATAAGTAGCGTGGCGCGCTACACTGTGCCCGCAGCGGGGCAAGCGCAACGAGCCTGTAAGGAACTCATTTGCACTCGCCCAGCTGTCGGTATGCCGGCGGTCGGGATCCCGGCGATGGTATGCTGGCCGCCGAGATCCCGGCCGCCGGCATACTATACTACACCCGCCATGGCATATCACTGTCATTATTGGATGCACTACATGGGATTACTTATCCAGCTCCACACAAGTCCCCTTTTATCTAACAACTACTGAGGATTTTCACCAACATCATAGAGGGACTGCATAAGCTGCAAAGGAATTCATATCCCCAGTTGGCACCTCAACATTGCATTCTTCGGGGACCTCATATGTGGAAATGGTAACATCCCACCTAATCTTACAGCCAAGAATCATTTCTGTTATGTCAGTGTACATACTGTATCACATAGCAATCCAGCCCATTTTTCTGAATGGGATACCGGAGGTGAGGATGCCATTGCCAGCAGGGAGGATTACAGACACTGGCATCCTGCCTGCAACTAAACTAACCCTAACCCTACCTCTCCCTTCCCGCAGCCTAAACCTAACCTTCCCTTCTTGCAGCCTAACCCTAACCCTCCCCTCCCACAGCCTAACTCTAACCCTCCCTCCGCAACCTAACCCTAACCTTCCCTTCTTGCAGCCTAACCCTAACCCTCTCCTCCCACAGCCTAACTCTAACCCTCCCTCCGCAGCCTAACCCTAACCTTCCCTTCTTGCAGCCTAACCCTCTCCTCCCACAGCCTAACTCTAACCCTCCCTCCGCAGCCTAACCCTAACCTTCCCTTCTTGCAGCCTAACCCTAACCCTCTCCTCCCACAGCCGTACTCTAACCCTCCCTCCGCAGCCTAACCCTAACCTTCCCTTCTTGCAGCCTTACTCTCCCCTCCTCGCCCCGCAGCCTAAACCTAACCTTCCCTTCTTGCCGCTTAATCATAACCCTCCCCCCTGCAGCCTAACCCTAACCTACCCCTCGCAGCCTAACCCTAACCCTCCCCGCGCAGCCTAACTCTAACCCTCCCTTCTTGTAGTTTAACCGAAGCCCTCTCTATACACACTGTACCCCCACTGTATAATGCCCCTGTATACACACTGTACTCCCATAACCCTCCATATAGTGCCCCTGTATACAGAACACCCCCTTCTCCATATACTGTAATTTCTCCCTCCATATACTGTATACTCTGCACCCCCTCCTCCATGTACTATGCTGCAGCCCCAGGTCACTTGCCAACCTGGGACTTGGTAACAAATAGCAGCAGTAACCAGGAAACGGATGCAGGAACCACCAGATGGTCCTGCAGCGCTCAGAGTGGAGGCATCGGGGACACGTGTAGCCTCTTACAGGCGGGAGGAGAAGGTGAATCAGTCAGGAAAGGGTGAGACCCTGTGTGGGGTGTGCAGTGCGGTGACCAGGAGGAGGAGGGGTCAATGCTGTGGCTGCAGATGATGTGGGTAAGGAGGAGGCAGATAACCGTCTCAGCTGCTTTGTATATACTGCTCGCCGGCGGAGGGGCAGGGTTCTGTGCTCACCCCTCCCACACCACCCAGGCTATGCACAGACCCTCTGGCCAGCTGCTGGTGGCTGCTGGCTTCTTCTACCCCCAGGCTGGCCGGGAGCTGTGCCCGGCTCCCAGCAGCAGGACTTCCAGAAACCTGTCAGCTCCTGTGTGAGTAGTGACTGTTCCCCTATAATCCGGCCCTGGTGTCCGCCATTTTGACGGGCTTTAACTAGTGATTTTTTTATTTTATTATATTCACACCCTTGCACTGTTATTTTCCTCTTTACATGTTATAGCGTTTGCAATTTGTTAAGTGACTTTCCTAATTTTAAACAGCAGCATATTTGTGCATATAGAAATATAGTTTTACAGTGTTTATTTTTCATTTGTTATTCATGTACTAGATTCTTCACCGCGCCCTACGGGGCGCTCTTCACACAGTCGCAAGGGGCTACGCCCCCTTAACCCATGCACGCCTTTCGGGGGTTCAATATTTGTATTATACGGAGCATTACCTCAGGGCTGTTTGTAGCCAATTTGCCTCCCAGTGCGAGATTTAAAAATGCGCCGCCCCTCCTCCCATTTTGACCCTGCACCAACAAATCACGGCCACCACAGGAAAAAATTAAAATTCCACCATATTAAGCCCCACACAGTAATGCCCCCTGCATCATATTATGCCACACACCGCAATGTCCTTGATGCATTAAATCCCCATTGTACACATTACAGCAGGGAAGAGTCCTTATTTCACACATTATGGCAGGCTTGTGTCCCCATTTTACACATTAAGGCAGGCACGTGTCCCCATTTTACACATTACAGCAGGCAAGAGTCCCTATTTTACACATTATGGCAGGCTTGTGTCCCCATTTTACACATTAAGGCAGGCACGTGTCCCCATTTTACACATTACAGCAGGCACGTGTCCCCATTTTACACATTATGGCCGGCACGTGTCCCCATTTTGCACATTATGGCAGGCAAGTGTCCGCATTTTACACATTACGGTAGGCAAGTGTCCCCATTTTACACATCACGGCAAGCAAGTGTCCCCATTTTACACATTACGGCAGGCAAGAGTCCCCATTGTACACATCACGGCAGGCAAGTGTCCCCATTTTACACATCACAGCAGGCAAGTATCCCCATTTTACACATCACAGCAGGCAAGTATCCCCATTTTACACATTACGGCAGGCAAGTGTCCCCATTTAACACATTACGGCAGGCAAGTGTCCCCATTTAACACATTATGGCAGGTAAGTGTCCCCATTTTACACATCACGGCAGGCAAGAGTCCCCATTTTACACATTATGGCAGCAAGAGTCCCCATTTTACACATTACGGCAGGCAGAGTCCCCATTTTACACATTACGGCAGGCAAGTGTCCCCATTTTACACATTACGGCAGGCAGAGTCCCCTTCTACAATGAAGGGGAGAGAGAGAGAAAAAGGTATACTTACGTTTGCACTGCAGCGGCATCTGCCGGCCAGAGGTCCTCTTCCATCCCGCTTTGGGCTCTTTGTTTGGCCCGCGCCGGCCCGCCTCTCCCTCGTGTCCCGGGTGGCTCCCCCTGCTCCCTGTCATCAGTACTCTGCTCGAGGGCGTAGTTTTGTGTAATGACACATTTGCGTTGTGACTTGTGACATCACGATGTAAACGCATCCTTGCACGAAACTCCGCCCCCAAGTAGAATAATAATGGCGGGGGGAGGGGGAGCACAAACAGAGCGACCTAGAGCCATGGCGGACGCCCAGTGCGAATTCACGCCTCGCCCGCCGCAAGAAACAGCTCTGTATTACCTGCATTCCTAGTTTTGTTAGTGGTTAAATATTGCACGACGAAAGGGTGTCCGATGGTGAAGGGGGCGCAGAGGGGGTGGGGGCCATGATGGGGGAGGGGGTCCGGAGGCTCTGCGGGTGGGGGAGGGGCAGGTGCGGGTCTGTCGCGGAAGGGGGAGGGGTTCCGAAGGCGCTGCAAGTGGAGATGGGGGGGTGCTGTGGGTGGTGTGGTCTGGAGGCGCCGTGGGTGGGGGTGGGACTGGTGTGAGGGTGCGGCAGGGGGAGGGGGCCCGGAGGCATTATGGGTGGGGGGGGGGGGGGGTGCAGCGGATCAGGGAGCGGGTGGGTCCCTGGGCACTGTGGGAGGGGCGGGTGGGTGAGGGGCAGGTGCGTGGGTGCAGCGGGTGGGGGAGGGGCAGGCGTGCCTCGATTGGGGGAATAATAAGCCCCCTATTTAAGGAGATGGGGGGGGGTGGAGATGATGATGTGGATTTATTCTCCTCTCCGGTCAGTCAGGGGTTACACAGGGAGCCCCCTATTTAAGGACCTGGGGGGGGGGATGATGATTTGGGGTTATTCTCCTGTCAGGGGTTATACAGAAAGCCCCCCTCGTTCCTCAGGCAGAGTGAATGATTGGTGGCCAGGCCTGTGCTACCGCCATTGGTGGTTTGTCCTCCCCTCTGTCCTGTGCCATGCTGCTCCCTGCCAGCCGGGATGCTGCTCTCCGTAGTCACGTCCTACGGCCGTTGGCAGACAGTGGCCCCTGGGGGGCTTCCCATCATGCCACACACCTGCAGCATGGCGCCCCACGGGCGCTGCACAGCTCGGCTCAGCCAGGAGCGAAGAGGTCTCTCTGGGTTTCTCCGTCACCCGATGGTGCTGACCAGCAACTGACGCCGCCAGGTCGCCAGGTATTACCGATGGTGGACGAGGCCTCAGCTGCTGCAGAACCTATATATTAGGCCAGATCTCCTGTATATTAGGCCAGATCTGTGACTCCGCCCAGTGGTGTGACTCTGCCCAGCATTATACACACAGGCAGAGTCACGGATCTGGGCTAATATATAGGAGATTAACAGTTTCTTATATAGCGCAGCAAATTTCATTGCACATTAAATTGGGCACAATGATAAAACAAAATTGGGTAATAACAAACAGTCATAGAGGTACTAGGGAGGCCCTGCTCACAAGCTTACAATCTATAGGGAAATAGGCATTGATACAGAAGGATAGATAGTATCTATTGCTTATGTAGTTGTCCACCAAATTGCAAAGGTTCTCGGTGTACAGCATGATATCACATCACAGCAATGATGAACCAGGGTCAGGAAGAAGGGAAAGTAAAGGAAGAGAAGATATGTGAGGATATGTGTGCACCTTACAGTGGGGATGTAATTGGAAAAGAAAGCTTATGAAGGTTATGCGAGCTGTTCTGGAATTTGATAAGCTTGTCTGAGTAGGTGAGTTTTTAGGGAATGCTTGAAGGTTTATAGACTAAAGGAGAGTCATATTGTGCATGGTAGGGCATTCCACAGAGTGGGTTTAGCTTGAAGAAAGTCCTGCAATCGTGCATGGGAGGGAGTAATGGGGGTCATTCCGAGTTGTTCGCTAGCTGTTTTCGGTCGCTGTGCAGCGATCAGGCAAAAAAGTGACATTTCTGCGCATGCGTATGCGCCGCAATGCGCACGCGCAACGTACTTTCACAACAGCTGTAGTAGTTTCACACAAGGTCTAGTGACGCTTTCAGTCGCTCTGCTCGCCGCATAGTGATTGACATGAAGTGGGCATTTCTGGGAGGAAACTGACCGTTTTCGGGGAGTGTGTGGAAAAACGCAGGCGTGTCAGATACAAACGCAGGCGTGCCAGGGGAAACGCAGGCGTGGCTGGCCGAACGCAGGGCGTGTTCATGACGTCAAAACAGGAACTAAATAGTCTGAAGTGATCGCAAGCTAGGAGTAGGTCTGGAGCTGCTCAGAAACGGCACAATCTTTTTTTGTAGCCGCGCTGCTATCCTTTCGTTCGCACTGTTGCTAAGCTAAGATACACTCCCAGAGGGTGGCGGCTTAGCGTTTGCACGGCTGCTATAAGCCGCTAGCGAGCGAACAACTCGGAATGAGGGCCTATGAGTGTGGATGAGAGACGTAGATCTTGCAAAGAGGTCGGGTTGGGATATATTTTGAGATAAGCGAAGAGATGTACATAGGTGTAGTTTGGTTAATAGCCTTGTGTAAACGTATTTTATATTGAATACGGTAGAATACAGGTAACCACTGTTCATCATATGTTGTTGGGAGCTGTAGCTATCAGAAACCAATTCCTTGTGTATTTTTGTACTGATATACTTGTCAATAAACTGATTCTGATTCTGATACCAATGGAGGGACTGACAGAGTGGATCTGCAGACGATGACTATCTTACGAGGAAGATTAGCCTCGCAGCTGCATTCAGAATGGATTGTAGTGGTGAGACTGTGGAAGTCTGCCTGTTCCCTTTTCCTGGCACTGTTGGTCCTCAGGAGCACCTGCCAGCTATGTACCCATATTTAGAAACTATCTCCAGTATTACTATTAGCAAGAATAGCTACAATAACAACCACAAACTGTATAAAGATTGCATACTTATTTTTAATGTTTGCAATGAGTAAATGTAGATCACCACTCCCTGATATACTAATGGGAAAATGTAGCCAAAAATCCGAAATATGCAGTTTTCAGAATTTGGACACATTTCCCATATGTACCCAGTGGGTAACACCATCTTTCTCTAACGTCCTAGTGGATGCTGGGAACTCCGAAAGGACCATGGGGAATAGCGGGCTCCGAAGGAGGCTGGGCACTCTAGAAAGATTTAGGACTACCTGGTGTGCACTGGCTCCTCCCACTATGACCCTCCTCCAAGCCTCAGTTAGATTTTGTGCCCGGCCGAGGTTGGATGCACACTAGGGGCTCTCCTGAGCTCTTAGAAGAAAGATAGTCTTAGGTTTATTATTTTCAGTGAGACCTGCTGGCAACAGGCTCACTGCAGCGAGGGACTAAGGGGAGAAGAAGCGAACTCGCCTGCTTGCAGCCGGATTGGGCTTCTTAGGCTACTGGACACCATTAGCTCCAGAGGGATCGACCGCAGGCCCAGCCTTGATGTTCGGTCCCGGAGCCGCGCCGCCGTCCCCCTTACAGAGCCAGAAGCAAGAAGATGGTCCGGAAAATCGGCGGCATGAAGACATCAGTCTTCACCAAGGTAGCGCACAGCACTGCAGCTGTGCGCCATTGCTCCTCTCACACTTCACACTCCGGTCACTGAGGGTGCAGGGCGCTGGGGGGGGGCGCTCTGAGGCAGCAATAAAAACACCTTGGCTGGCAAAAATACCTCAATATATAGCCCCAGGGGCTATATATGAGGTAAATACCCCTGCCAGAATCCAGAAAAAAGCGGGAGAATAGGCCGCGGAAAAGGGGCGGAGCTATCTCCCTCAGCACACTGGGCGCCATTTTTCCCTCACAGTTCCGCTGGAAGGAAGCTCCCTGGCTCTCCCCTGCAGACTACTCTACAGAAAAGGGTAAAAAAGAGAGAGGGGGGGCATTTAATTTGGCGCAGTATATAGTTTATATTAAAAAGCAGCTATAAGGGACATAACTCAGTTAGTCCCTGCCTTATATAGCGCTCTGGTGTGTGCTGGCATACTCTCACTCTGTCCCCCCAAAGGGCTTTTGTGGGTCCTGTCCTCTATATTGAGCATTCCCTGTGTGTGTGGAGTGTGTCGGTACGGCTGTGTCGACATGTTTGATGAGGATAATGAGGTGGAGGCGGAGCAGATGCCTTTAGAAGGGATGTCACCCCCTGGGGGGCAGACACCTGAGTGGATGTGCTTATGGAAAGAAATGAGTGCACGTATAGACTCATTACATAAGAAATTTGACGACATGCCGACTGCGGGACAGCCGAGTTCTCAGCTCGTGCCTGTCCAGGTGTCTCAAAAGTCATCAGGGGCTCTGAAACGCCCGCTATCTCAGATGGCACAAGTAGATGTCGACACGGATACTGACACCAGTGTCGACGACGAGGAGTCAAATTTAATGCCCATGAAGGCCATTCACTGCATGATTGAGGCAATGAAAGAGGTGTTAAATATCTCTGATTTACCTCCAGGTACCACAAAAAAGGGTATTATGTTTGGGGAGAAAAAACTACCTGTAGTTTTTCCCCCGTCAGATGAATTAAATGAAGTGTGTGAAGAAGCGTGGGCTTCCCCTGATAAGAAATTGGTAATTCCTAAGAAGGTACTAATGGCGTTCCCTTTCCCGCCAGAGGATAGGTTACGTTGGGAAACACCTCCTAGAGTGGATAAAGCGCTCACACGTTTGTCTAAAAAGGTGGCACTACCGTCTCAGGATACGGCCGCCCTTAAGGAACCTGCTGATAGAAAGCAGGAGGCGATCCTGAAGTCTGTATATACACACTCAGGCATTATACTTAGACCAGCTATTGCGTCAGCATGGATGTGCAGTGCTGCCGCTGCGTGGTCGGATAAACTGTCAGAAAATATTGACACACTAGACAGAGACACGATTCTGCTAACAATTGACCATATCAAAGACTCAGTCTTATATATGAGAGATGCACAGAGGGAAGTCTGCCGGCTGGCATCTAAAATAAGTGCATTGTCCATCTCTGCTAACAGGGAGGCGGTGCTAGCAGCGATTCACAAGCTGTATTCCCAGCAGGTGATAATCAAGGTACCCCTCCTTCAACAAGGCCGGGGTTACTATTCCACACTATTTGTGGTGCCGAAACCGGACGGTTCGGTGAGACCCATTTTAAATTTAAAATCCTTGAACACATACATAAAAAAATTCAAGTTCAAGATGGAATCGCTCAGGGCGGTTATTGCAAGCCTGGAGGAGGGGGATTACATGGTATCCCTGGACATCAAGGATGCTTACCTGCATGTCCCCATTTACCATCCTCACCAGGAGTACCTCAGATTTGTGGTACAGGATTGCCATTACCAATTCCAGACGCTGCCGTTTGGACTCTCCACGGCACTGAGGGTATTTACCAAGGTTATGGCGGAAATGATGATACTCCTTCGAAAAAAGGGAGTTTTAATTATCCCATACTTGGACGATCTCCTAATAAAGGCATGATCCAAGGAACAGTTGTTAGTGGGAGTAGCACTATCTCAGGAAGTGCTGCGCCAGCACGGCTGGATTCTGAATATCCCAAAGTCACAGCTGGTCCCGACGACACGTCTAATGTTCCTGGGAATGATTCTGGACACAGTCCAGAAAAAAGTGTTTCTCCCGGAGGAGAAAGCCAGAGAGTTGTCTTCTCTAGTCAGAGACCTCCTAAAACCAAAACAGGTATCGGTGCATCACTGCACGCGGGTCCTGGGAAAGATGGTAGCTTCTTACGATGCAATTCCATTCGGCAGGTTCCATGCCAGGATTTTTCAGTGGGACCTGTTGGACAAGTGGTCCGGATCGCATCTTCAGATGCATCGCTTGATAACCCTGTCCCCAAGAACCAGGGTGTCTCTTCTGTGGTGGCTGCAGAGTGCTCATCTTTTGGAGGGCCGCAGATTCGGCATACAGGACTGGGTCCTGGTGACCACGGATGCCAGCCTACGAGGCTGGGGGGCAGTCACAAAGGGAAGAAACTTCCAAGGACTATGGTCAAGTCAGGAGACTTCCCTTCACATAAATATTCTGGAACTAAGGGCCATTTACAATGCCCTAAGTCAAGCAAAATCCCTGCTCCTACACCAGCCGGTGCTGATCCAGTCAGACAACATCACGGCAGTCGCCCATGTGAATCGACAGGGCGGCACAAGAAGCAGGATGGCAATGGCAGAAGCCACAAGGATTCTCCGATGGGCGGAAAATCATGTACTAGCACTGTCAGCGTTGTTCATCCCGGGAGTGGACAACTGGGAAGCAGACTTTCTCAGCAGGCACGACCTCCACCCGGGAGAGTGGGGACTTCATCCAGAAGTCTTCCAAATGATTGTAAATCAGTGGGGTCGTCCACAGGTGGACATGATGGCGTCCCGCCTAAACAAAAAACTAGAGAGGTATTGCGCCAGGTCAAGAGACCCTCAGGCGATAGCTGTGGACGCTCTAGTGACACCGTGGGTGTACCAGTCAGTTTATGTGTTCCCTCCTCTACCTCTCATACCAAAGGTATTGAGAATAATAAAAAAGCGAGGTGTAAACACAATTCTCGTGGTTCCGGATTGGCCAAGAAGAGCGTGGTACCCGGAACTTCAAGAGATGATCTCAGAGGACCCGTGGTCTCTGCCGCTCAGACAAGACCTGCTACAGCAGGGGCCCTGTCTGTTCCAAGACTTACCGCGGCTGCGTTTGACGGCATGGCAGTTGAACGCCGGATCCTGAAGGAAAAGGGCATTCCGGAGGAAGTCATTCCTACGCTTATTAAAGCTAGAAAAGAGGTTACAGCAAATCATTATCACCGCATATGGCGGAAATATGTTGCATGGTGTGAGGCCGAAAAGGCCCCACCAGAGGAATTTCAACTAGGTCGATTTCTGCATTTCCTGCAAGCAGGAGTTAATATGGGCCTAAAACTAGGCTCCATTAAAGTACAGATCTCGGCTCTGTCGATTTTCTTTCAAAAAGAACTAGCTTCAGTACCTGAAGTTCAGACATTTGTGAAAGGAGTGCTGCATATTCAGCCCCCATTTGTGCCTCCTGTGGCACCTTGGGATCTCAACGTGATGTTGAGTTTCTTAAAATCACATTGGTTTGAGCCACTAAAAACCGTGGATCTGAAATATCTCACGTGGAAAGTGGTCATGTTATTGGCTTTGGCTTCAGCCAGGCGTGTGTCAGAATTGGCGGCTTTATCATGTAAAAGCCCTTATCTGATTTTCCATATGGATAGGGCAGAATTGAGGACTCGTCCCCAATTTCTCCCAAAGGTGGTGTCAGCGTTTCACCTGAACCAGCCTATTGTGGTGCCTGCGGCTACTAGGGACTTGGAGGACTCCAAGTTGCTAGACGTTGTCAGGGCCCTGAAAATATATGTTTCCAGGACGGCTGGAGTCAGAAAATCTGACTCGCTGTTTATCCTGTATGCACCCAACAAGCTGGGTGCTCCTGCTTCTAAGCAGACTATTGCTCGCTGGATTTGTAGTACAATTCAGCTTGCTCATTCTGTGGCAGGCCTGCCACAGCCAAAATCTGTAAATGCCCATTCCACTAGGAATGTGGGCTCATCTTGGGCGGCTGCCCGAGGGGTCTCGGCTTTACAACTTTGCCGAGCAGCTACTTGGTCAGGGGCAAACACGTTTGCAAAATTCTACAAATTTGATACCCTGGCTGAGGAGGACCTGGAGTTCTCTCATTCGGTGCTGCAGAGTCATCCGCACTCTCCCGCCCGTTTGGGAGCTTTGGTATAATCCCCATGGTCCTTTCGGAGTTCCCAGCATCCACTAGGACGTTAGAGAAAATAAGAATTTACTCACCGGTAATTCTATTTCTCGTAGTCCGTAGTGGATGCTGGGCGCCCATCCCAAGTGCGGTTTATCTGCAATACTTGTACATAGTTATTGTTAACTAAATCGGGTTATTGTTGAGCCATCTGTTGAGAGGCTCAGTTGTTTCATACTGGTAACTGGGATTCATATCACGAGTTGTACGGTGTGATTGGTGTGGCTGGTATGAGTCTTACCCGGGATTCAAAATCCTTCCTTATTGTGTACGCTCGTCCGGTCACAGTGTCCTAACTGAGGCTTGGAGGAGGGTCATAGTGGGAGGAGCCAGTGCACACCAGGTAGTCCTAAATCTTTCTAGAGTGCCCAGCGTCCTTCGGAGCCCGCTATTCCCCATGGTCCTTTCGGAGTTCCCAGCATCCACTACGGACTACGAGAAATAGAATTACCGGTGAGTAAATTCTTATTTTTTGTGCCATTACCCAATAGTAGCCTATGTACTACTCTCTGCAATTCCCTCTAAGAGGGATCCAATCAGATCCCTCTCAGCTGCCGTGTATGCACAAAAGGACTCCTGGGTCCTAAACCCAGCAGTCCTTCAATCTCAAAGAACAACTCTTAATGGGAGAGCTGTCCTTTGTTAATTTCTAGGTACATTCCGGCGTTATTAACACTGCTATGTAACCGATAATACACGGGATGTACCACATCATGGATGTGATGCATAGTACACTATAGTAGACAAAAGTGATTAGACACTGACAGTAAAATAGATCAACAAGATTTTATTGACGTCAATACTTTGTAGGTCCACCACATGCAGTGATTACTACAGATGACATTTTTGGCAAATTGTTCACAAGTTCCCGGACAACAGCAGGTGGTATGATTTGTTACTTTACTTGAATATAAGTTTTATTCATGAGAAGACATGTACATACAGTAAATGAAAAACACAGATGACCTACACAGAGGCCATTGAAGATGTGAACAAACAGCTTACATCAAAGCCTAATTGGAATGTTCTAGTAGGCCAATTGGGCACAGATCTAAAAATATATCAAAACCAATAAAAGATTTGTAGGTAATACTTCTTAAAGTCGTTCTCACATTTTATTTCAATATTATAAAAAAAAAACAGTTAAAGAAAAAGAGTCACTAGAGAAACTAAAACTCAAGGTGACAAAGCTAGTTAGAGAAAGAAGACAGGAAAGAAAAAATCAAAGAGAGGAGAAGATAAAGAGTAGGGGAGGTAAAGGGATGGGAGGGAACAATCCGACAGGTTATCCAAAGTTCCAATCGATTAGCCCAGGAAAATTGGACACATTAAACTGGTCTAATATACTCTAGTTAGTTTGCCATCATTTTTTGTAAAGGCGAGAGGGGTGTTAAAAAATAAGGACCATGGGCTCCAAACCTTTATAAATGAAGCAGAAGAGTTCTTCAGGATACTTGTAACATGTTCCATTGAGTAAATATGCCATATTTTGGCTATTATCTCATCTATCTTGGGGATCCCCGAGGACCGCCACTGCGCTGCTATACAACATCTGGTTGCAAGGACCATGTGGGTGAATAATTTATGCTGGTGGCATGTTGTCTCAGGAATGTCCATTGACAGAAGGAATTAGCCGGCTTTAAAAGGGCTTGGGATAGATAGGACTGCAGAGGCCAATGTCGCTATCTCCCTCCACAAGGGAGCAAGAATTGGGCATGTCCACCATATATGAAGGAATGCAGGGCCGTTTCTTGGGGCAGGCGAGCAGTGCAACCGCACTGGGCGCCCGCCGCGGCACTAACTGTGGCTCCCTGCTTCCCCCTCTTATTTCTCCCGAGTAACCCGCTCGGGGGGCGGAGTTTCACGGAATGACGCGGGTGCGTCGTTACGTCACGACGCAACCCCGTCACTCCGCAAAACTCCCCCCCCCGCGCGGAGTACAGAGGGGGATCCAAGTTAGGAGGAGGGAAAGGCCAGCGCGAGGAGCAAATGGTGAGGCGGGCCGAAGAGCGGTAATCGCCTCTGTAAGTATTCTCTCTCTCTCTATCTCTCTCAATGTGTAAAATGGTGACACCTGCCGTAATGTGTGAAATGGGGACTCTTGCCTGCCGTAGTGTGGGGATTTAATGTATCAAGGGCATTGCGGTGTGTGGCATAATATGGTGCAGGGGGCATTACTGTGTGGGGCTTAATATGGTAGAATTTTCTTTTCCTGTGGTGGTCGTGATCTGTTGGAGCAGGGTCAAAAACTGGATTGTGAGGTAGTCTTTTCAGACGAGGCCATGTCCATTTAAATGAGTCCACACCCATTTAGATGAGGCCACGCCCCTTGCCGGGTGTGCGCGCAAGTTTTTTTTTTTTCTAGGTGTGTGTGTTGGGGGGAGGGGGGGGGCACATTTTGTTATGTCATGGGGGGCACATTTTTAAATCTCGCACTGGGAGCCAAATTGGCTAGAATCAGCCCTGAAGGAATGTGCCGTCCTTATTTTTACATCTCCAGCACAGTGGGGAAAGCTCGGGATTCATTTTGTGAAGTCTAGTTGGGACATAATACCACCTATAGAAAAGTTTATAGGCGTTCTCCTTCAATCTTACACACATAGAACTAGAGGCCACCCTAGAATAAATTGAGGACCATTCGTCCGCCTCTAGCATTTCCCCCAGATCGGATTCCCATCCCTGTTCATGAGATTATTTAGCCCCTGTAGCTGAGGGAGATAGTAAAGAGGATAGGGTGGATATAAGTCCTTTAGTGAAGGCTTTACAAAAAGCTAAGTTTTCGACCGAGGAAAGAGGTCTAGCACATAATTGAGAAGAAACCGCAGAGTGAAAATGCCTAATTTGCAAATATTGATAAAAAGATTTATGCGGGATAGAATGTTTAGTTTGCAGGTCCGCGAATGTGGGGAAAGAAGAATCTTGAGTAATGTCGTTAAGTAGTCTGACTCCGCCATTCGACCAGCAATTGAAAGAGGAAGCGGAGCCCCCTGGTTGGAAACCAGGATTGTCAAACAGAGGAATCAGAGGGCTGGGGGCCTGGGCTAGGTTAAACTTCCTGTTTGCCATGTCCCACACATCTAATGTATGTGAGACAACAGGATGACCGAGAATTGTTTTAGGACGGGACTTTCTAGGTCATAATAGAGAGGATATAGTATGGAGATTAAGGTCATTTGTTTCTATTTCAACCCAAACTCTTTCAGATGTGGGTCTATTCCAGAGAATGCACTGAGAAAGTCTGGCTGCTAGGTAATAAGATTTTATGTTAGGGACCCCGAGTCCACCCTCGGAAAGTACGCCTTTGAATCACTGACCGTTTCACTCTGGGTTTCTTTTTTGACCATATGAATGACATTATGCTATGTATTATGTCCCTTGAAGACACAGGGGGGAACTCGAATTGGCAACATTTGAAATAGATAGAGTAGTCTTGGTAATAGGTTCATTTTAACAGCATTAATTCGCCATATCCAAGAAATGTGGTACCTTCCCCATTCCTCAAGATCCTTCTGGAGTTGAGCTAGCAGCTTTGGAAAGTTAGCTTGATATAGTTGTGAATACGTCTTGGTTATGGCTATCCCTAGATAAGATAAATTTTGTCTATTCCAATGAAAATTAAAAGATTGTTCTAAGGAGTCCTTGGTCGCTTGAGGAATATAGAAATCAAGAACCTCTGTTTTTCTTGCATTGATCTTATAACCCGAGAGGGCTCCATAAGTATTAATTTCCTGAAAGAGTTGGGGCAAAGAATGGAGTGTGTCAGAAATTGTAAGTAGGACGTCGTCCGCGTAGAGAGCTATCTTATATTCTTTAGGCCCTTTTCTAATCCCTTTAATATTTGGGTTAGCTCGGATACGCGTGGCTAGAGGGTCAATAGAAAGGGCGAAAATAAGAGGGGATAAAGGGCATCCCTGTCGGGTCTCATTAGATATCGGAAAGGGAGGGGATGCAACCCAGTTGGCGAGCACTGCGTAGATTTTCATATCCACGTTTAGTAAAGAGATAGGCCTATAGTTAGAGACTAACTCTGGGTCTCTGCCCGGCTTAGGGATTACAACTATGCTGGCCAAGGAGGTCAAAGGGTCTAATGAAGCACCATCTAGAACAGGCATTCCCAACCACGGTCCTCAAGGCACACCAACAGTGCAGGTTTTAGTGATATCCAGGCTGCAGCACAGGTGACTTAATTAGCACCTCAGTTATTTTGATTTAACCATCTGTGCTGCAGCCTGGATATCAATAAAACCTGCACTGTTAGTGTGCCTTGAGGACCGTGGTTGGGAATGCCTGATCTAGAAGGCCGTTAAAAAATTTTTTAAGAAGGGCGTGAGAACGGGTGCAAATTTCTTATAATATTGAGATGTGAACCCATCTGGGCCTGGAGCAGCAAAAGATTTAAGTCCCTTAATGGCCAATAAAATCTCCGATATTTTCGCATTCAGGTCTAACACCTGTTGATCGTTTAGATGGGGGAGTAATTCGTTGGAGAAAAAGTGGACAGGCGGGGATCGAAGAGAGATACTGAGGTGGGGGGGAGTTAGATAAATTATATAACTTCTCATAGTATGTTTGAAAGTCTAGGACTATGCGTATGGGGTTGTAA